>NC_052617.1:32747271-33047271 GCF_016545825.1 Eucalyptus grandis | reverse complement strand
GGATCGTAAGTGCTGAATCATGCTCCATCGGAAAGTGCGCAAAAACCTAGGAAGCAAGAAACAGAAGGGGTTTGTGAAAGTTTCGGAATTTCCATCAGCACCGGGCCTCTTCTTGCCGGACATAGGCCAAACCCTCAATTCGGTCTCATTTCCCATATATCAGCTAACAAAAAATGATACAAAGAAGAAAGGACTGGTGCAGGATTTGGTGTGTAGACTTGGAAATGCATTTATTTGTTTTACATAAAATGTGCAAACCCCTTGCAGATATAATATTGAGTAAACTCATAAATAACACGGACCATCGGATTCAGAGGAAGAGAGAAATACGAATTTCTGGCTCTTTCAATCAGAACCCTCTCAAACTTGTAGGAAAGGGGAATTTCAATATGTCAATGGAGCTACATTACCACAGGCCTGGAAAATCACCGGCAAAAATCAAATTCACTTAACCTAGTCGCTAATAACTGGAACAAAGGAGGAGCAAACCCATAGCAGAAGTTGCAGTCTGGTATCACCAACAACAATATCAAGAGATGTATGTGTTCTATCTGCTGCAGCATCAGTATCGTAATCATTCACGGAGGACCTCTCAAGGCTTAAGAGAAAGTGCCAACCCGAATTTGGGATATTTATCCAAGGCCTTGGTGTCGAAAGCTCCAGAAATAGTTAAGTAGGACTTCGGTTTGAGCTCATGCCGTAGAAGAGCCCCAAGATTGCCATGATTGTTGAGTTTTGCCTTCACGATTGTGTTGGGGTCAACCAAGTAGGAACATCCAACAGTGAGGGTGTTCTCATTCGTGGAGAACTTCCTACTAATTTCACCCACAACAGCTCCCCTGTTCAGCTGATCTAGGTGGTGCATATAAGAAAACCTCAGCGAGTCACCTTTATCAGCCCTATATAAAGAAGAGGCTATGTTACTCTTCATCAAAAGGTATCTGGCACAGCTTAAAGGAACCATATGGAGGCCATGATATATCACCCATCAATAAAATTTCAATAGAAAGTTAATCTCTCCTATGATTAAAACTTCTTGTCACCTTTGGAGGGTGTCCAATTTTTATTTATTTATAAATAATCTCTTTAATTATTCTTGTGTTTAATTGATATTCGCGGAATTTGACTTCAAGTTATATCAAAATCAATAAGCCATTCTTCAACATTATCGGAGCTAAACTAACAATCTCAAGCACACACAGTTTTCGCCATCAAGCTATGGTTAAGATGCCAATACTAGACATACTCACAAGATAACCGATGCATTGGAAATAGGCTTTGTCATGCTGACGCCAGCATTATACTTCACAAATTTATGAGAATCTGTTGTGTAACTTGTCTCTGCCCCAAAAGCAATGCTTGGTGTGCCAATTGTCGCAGATACATCAACAACAGGGGACTGAGATGCTGTGACGGCCATGCTAAAAGTTGCATGTTCATGAAAATATTGTGCCTCCAACTAAAGAAACAGCAATAGAATGTCAGAAATTCTCTCCTTGTAGCAATAACTGGGGAAGCTCATGTTTAGCAGAGTTGGTACCTTGCCAGCGTCATAATCAGGTAGCTTTAAGGAAGCAATAGCTCTTGTTGATGGCAAGATGTCTGTGATGATGAGGGTGGTTGAGATCTGCTGCACTAGTGAATTTCTTATTAGAAAAGAAGACGACATTCAACCCAAACTTTGAGAAGCAAAAGATGAGGAACTACATTTGATTCTGTGTCAACTTTGACATCAAGTACGGCATTATCTCGCTTGTATTGTGCTGTCACATTCCCAGAGGACAGAGCTCCGTTCTTCCCCACAGTCGAGCTAAGGGCCTAAAGAAATTAAGTTAATATTTACATCACTCTCACTACTCAGGAAAAAGGGATGAACCACCCAACTGTATAATTTCACAAAGAAAGCAATAGTAAAAAGAGAAAACAAAATATCAAGGCACAGAGCTGATCAGTAAAGCAAAAGCAGATGCCTCCAACACAATGCGAAACAAGAACGCATTCATGGTCACCATGGAAGAACCATAAATCAATTAGGTCAAGGAAACACATTAGACGCCTGACATATGAGATAAGTGTAGCCCTATGCTGTTCTCAGCATCCTAACTCTTACACTGTTAAAAAAAGAGAACGAAAGTGGAAGGAGTTGCTTAGAAAGGATGGAAAATGAAAAGAATAAAATCGAATGATTCTTTTTCAATAAATCATGCACAGATTGAACACTAGCTCAACCACACAATGCCTCAAATAAGTGCAATCATAATAAGCTGTTCATTCTTTTACCATTTGACTCGATTAATTGTCTATTGTATGCAGCTGATGACACAACAAAGAACATCGAAAATCCATTCTTTCTAGAGAAAGTATTCAAGAAGCTATGTGTCAATCCTGCTTACATCTTTGAGGAAAAAAAACATGGACAATAGCCAAGCAGATAAAAAAGCATCAATTTTTACTTGCCTAGGCATGGATTTAGATGCAAAATTGCTTCACATTTTCATGTATTAATTTTACCATCACTCATTCTGGGAAGACAGCAAAGCAGCATTGACCCCAATTCTTCATACCAATGATGAAAAATCACAGCAAACTTCATCAGCAATATATTATTCGCCCCTTTCCCTCTGTATAGAAGCCTTCTCCTCTGTCTTAAATAATACAAATTTTTTTTTCCATACCATTCTTCTCACAAAAGAGAAGAAAGAGCCATTGCAATGCAGGCAAAATTGAATTCGAGGCTATTCCATTTTTCCATCTATATAATTAAGACTTCTTTCTGTACAGAAGTTTTCCCCTCTTTGCCTTAATTAATACTAGTTGTTTTTCCCATCCCATTCTTCTCACAAAAGATAATAAAGAGCCATTGCTAACGCAGGAAAAATTGAATCCAAGGCTATTACATTCTTCCATCTCTCTAATTAAGACATTGATGCAAATGGTAGATTCGACAAAGTTTTCCGCACGCCCCAGCAGTAAATCTTGCTCGTTGCAACAAAATTGCAGACATTCTCAACTTGCTGTAACAGACTTGAGCTCCTAACTCAAGCAAATAAATAAATAAAAAAAACACTGCTAAATCCTCCGTGACTAGCTCCTAACTCAATTGATGTACATTCAGCGCGCACCGAAAACACGGCAAGAGCAACGTCAGGACCGCACAAGGCGGTTCGCAAAACGAAACTGGGACATTGCGCAAGTTCGGCGGCAATCGCGAACGGACACGAACTGAAACAAATTAAATCAGGAAAAACTCGAAGATAAAAAAAAAAAAAAAAAAAACCAAAACGCGAAGCAAACGCGAGGCGTCCGAGCACAAGACCGAAGCGCACGGAATCAAGGGAAAGAAAGCGAAGCGGCATCGATTACCAGCCCGGTCTCGCTGTCGCTGGCGAGAGTGAACTTCTGATCGGAGCTGTAGTCCTTCGCGAGCAAGTCTGCGAACGAAAAATCGAGTCAAAACCTCAAAAACCAGAAGCGCGGACGCGCAGAGAGAGAGAGAGAGAGAGGGGGGGGGGTTACCTTTCGCCTTCTTTCCGAAATCGGAGAAGAGGAGGGTCCTTTGCCGGTCATGCTTTTTCCGATCGGAGACGGCGGAGAATCCGGAAGAATCTTCTCGGCGATTGGAGATGGCGAAGGTTGAAGAAGAGAGAGAGAGAAACAGAGAGGGAGTGCGTACTGCGTAGGGTTTAGCTAAAACCCTTAGAAAATTTCAGGCTGTTTCCCACGGACCAAGCAAGCGTAGCAGGAAATCGAGAACCGGAAATGATATTTGCTGTCGCAGGTTTATTTTATTTATTATTCATTCATTCAGTTCTTTCATTTTGCTCGATGGAAAAAAAAAAGGGCGTTTCATTTGAAATTTAAAGTAAAATAGAGTCCTATTTTTTTTCCACAAATTAAAAGAAAATACTCAATAATAGGTACTTCGTCAATGATCAATCTTCCGACCAAAAGAAAAAAAAATCAATATTCAATATACTTTTAGGTACTTAATTAGGGCGCGTATGGTAACCATTTTTTCTTTATTTTTTAATTTTTTTTATTCCAAAAACAAGAATTTGTTTGATAGTGCAATTTCATTTTCTATTTCAGAAACAAATTTTTACTTCAAAAATAGATTTGTAACAGAAATTAGAAATTAGAATTTTTTACTTTTTTATTTGTGAAAAAATGAAATAAAAACTGTTTTCATTACTCGCTCTCACTACTAGTGGTAGTCAATGCCACCATCGCTATTCGCCCCAACATCACCTGCTACTATTCGAGAGAGAGAAATTACGTGTTGTCATCAAATGAATTTTTATTTTAAGAATATAAATTTTGTATCGTTATTAAATGTATTTTTTTGTTCAAAAACTCGTTCGGAAATAGAAATAGAAATGGAAGTGATCAACTTACATTTTAGGTAAATTAAGGGTCAATATACCTTTTTATTTATTTATTTATCTTGAATGACAAGTTATGTACGCATACAACACCGTGTTGGCAAATATGGGATAATAACCAATCATAGTAATTCAGTGACTTAATGCCATTAATTTTTTCTGATCAAGTAAAGTAATGCTCAAGAGCACCTTGAAAAAAAAAATCCTAAGAATAATACAAAGTGCATTGGAAATTGATTTACAAAGTTTATTTTGTTTTAAATGATGTAATATATTATTTGTCAAATTATATCTTGAGTTTGAGGCGGTGTACGGAACTTAACCCGATCAGAGTAAACCGGTCCTTATGGGATGGGGCTTTCAAGAAAAAACCTAGTTGGACTTTGATTCCCAAACCACCTTTAAAAATTTCATGCTCAAACTTCTTGTGCCGGTTATGCGCGCACACACGCACGCGCGCGCACACACACATATATATCGAGTTTCGTTTCTTTCGCGGAAAATAAAACATATCTAAAAAATATTTTCTGAGAAAATGACAATGGAAAATATTTTCGGTAAAAAAAAACTTATTTTTGTTTTTCAAAAGAGACATACACTATTAGCATGATATTAGGGATACTAGTGCTTGTTGCGACCCAATCTCTCCGCCCTCGATCCCTCACCATCACAAGGAGAGAAAAGGGAGAAAGGTCGAATTTAGGAATACTCAATCACGAGAGCTTTTTCACGGCTCATGTTCTAAAAAACGACATCACCTCACCTTTCAAATCAAACCTTTCATAAGTTCCATTCATGAGATCGTGAGCTCTCCTATGCTCGTATCTCGCGTGATAGTGGAGTATCGTGATCCATATTCACACGAGCAACACACCTCGGGAAAAGAGTTCAGGTGTGGATATTGGATTTAAGGGTATCTTTACCATGATAGCCCTCTCGACAGTATGCTTTGCTCATAAAAATGACATCACTTCATCATTTGAGGTACTTCCATGTCAAGTATGCTAAACCATAGTGAGTTTCATTGAAACCCGTACTCCACGCGATGGGGTTATTTTTACGGCCTAGTTGTTTACGACAACCTAAAAATAAGACGGGAGTCGTCACTAGCTTCGTTTTAGGGGTCCGCTAGAAAACCCAATTGAGGGTCGGTAGTGTTCCTTCAACCAAATATCTAGGTTCAGAGACTTGGGTTATGCTAATATTTCTATTGGCGCACTTTTAGTACCTAAATAATATGTTGTGTTTTCCTAACGTGTCCATGCGTTTCTTCTTACATTTTCGGTATCGTTAATACTAAACTAAGCAATCATACGTGGTTAGTCATTTTCATATTATTCTATTTCTAGAAAACAAGAAAAGAAAGCAATTAATGGAATTGAAATTATGAGACAAAAAGTAAACAATCAAGGAAAGTAGTAAATCTACCATGCAATCTTAGAAAATATAAAAGAGAAACACAATTGAAAAAGAAAAGAGGAAGAGGGAAAACCCACAACTCGTCGGACTTTATATAACAAAGAGAACTCGAAACAAAAGTTGGGGAAATGAATAATACATGATAATGGTTGAAATGAACATTAACCTCCACCGTCGTCGCACTTTCTCTATCTTCGAGATCCTATTCTAAATTTAACCTAGGAAATCTATAACTAGGTGCATACAATGTAAATAAACAAGCATACATATCAAAACAATAAAAAACATGACATCATGTCAAGATCAATCACTTAAAGAAAGTTTAATGCGAAAATTAGATTTTGGAGTCTCGGGGTCAGCCTTTATTTTTCATGCATAGATCTCATTAAGATACCTACCAAATTCATTTTTTTATTTATGAATTATAACCATTATTAATCAATTATGTTTTCGCATGGTTAATAACACTTATAAGTCTCTTAATGAAGCGATCTATGTGATCCCAAGATTTCCCTTGATATCATGTATCGACCTCACCATTCATCTAGAAATCACATGCATTTGCAGGAATTAAACAAGCATGCAAGTCTTTTTAGACCTTGTTTCCTAACCAAACAAGCAAGAAAGTGAACTATCGAGGGGTCACTTATTACTAAAAGCATGCACCAATCACAAACGCAGGTATTTCTAAATGAATGACGAGATTGTATGCATGGAGGGTACATGTGATGTTTCAAAAACATATTTGGAAATCATTTATTAAAAGTTTTGAGACAAAGTGATATCTCAGTTATAAAAGACATTCAATTGCCAAGACTAACCCAGGGCTCGCATAAATGCACTTATAGGTGTTGCAGGCATTTTGAATACAATTCAAACTGTGACTTTCATGATGTCAAAGGATTTAAAAAAAGATTTGAAAATATTTAGGATTAAGGAATATCTAAGTTATAGAACACATTCAATTGTCAAGGCTAGTCTGGAGCTCGCATAAATGCACTCACAAGCGTCGCAAGCATTTTGAATATGGTCTAAACCGTGACTTTTCCTTAATCCAAATCGAACTTTGGAAAATAATTTCTTAGAAATTATTTTTGGGAAACATCACATGTACCAAAATCCAATTATTTAAAAATAAAGTCAAAGCATTTAGAACAGCTTCTATGAAGATGGCATGGCCTAATTTCATACACAAACTAACCTAAAAGGTATAACTAAACAATCACCATCATGTTAATATCAGAAAATTTTAGAACAAGCATGTAAAGACAACAAAATTGAGTATTACCTATTGACAATCTAGCTATGAAAAAATTCCCTAATATGTATGACATGATAATGAACGACTTTCATGAAAGAAGCTTTTCTAAACGAGCTACACATGATTTTACAAAAATAAAATAACGAGCAACAACATGTTAGAAAATTATTAAAACAACATGACACTCAGCCAATATGACAAGGATTTTTCCTATCAAAATAAATCTAAAATCACAAAATCTTCACACAACATAGCTAATATGTTGACAAACAAGTTTCATTAAAAGGTCAAGTGTAGAATCCTAATAGAAAAAATGGAATAAAAATATCAAAGGTCTGTCCAAATAGGGTTTAGATCAGGAGTCCAAATTTGATCCTATGTCTTGATTCTGATCTAGTTTTGAAAAAATGGAAAATGGTTCAAACGATGAGCAATTTGTGTGAAATTAGCGACATTGGAAACCTCTAAGTATGCCTTATGACTTTCTAGAAGGGCTCAAGTCTAAACTAATTCAAGTCAATTAATTGCTTTAAGAGAGATCTTTAAAGGTGCGCATGCCGGTAACTAAAAAAAACTATACACAAGCATGTATTTGAAAACTTCAAAGTCATTCAAATAATGCACAAATGACATGAAGAAATCACATGAAACTCAGGATCAGATGCGATGGAAAGTTTGGATAATCATTTAATTTTAGGTCGACATGCAAAATGCCATACAATTTAAATGACATTATAAAATGATTCAAGATTCCTAATGATATGCTTATGAATCTTAAATATAATGAACACTTTTGTGATACAAATTTAATGTGCAAAATGACACTCAAATGCAATGACATGAACATGTACTCAAATATTGTAACATGTAGTTGAAGTGTCAAAAGGATATTATTGTAAGATCTGGTCTCTAAAAGACCCCAAACAAGCATGATAAAATGCCTTCATGGCATGATTTCATTTCAGCATTAATTTCACAGAACATGCATGATTTCAGCCATCACAAGACGTGAAAAAATCCTATGAAAAATCCTCCATATAGAACAAGCAATGATGAACGTTTCTCCTAAAGAGTTTGAAGTCTAAATGTGATTGCATGAATTGCAGCAAAAATGATAAAACAGATATGCACATTTAAACTATGTGTTGTTGCAGCATATTTTAACATTTAACCATGCAATTGACTCACTTGCCAATGTCAAGACTTTGCAAAGCATGTATCAATTAAACATATGTACCATGTATTTTAAATCTCATGGAGAATTTGAGACCAAACAAGCTCATTTGTGGACTCAATTTTATCAAAATAGAATTTAGACTAATACAAGACAAACTATCCTATGTTCAGATTTAAGCAGTTTTGACCTAATAAAAACTCATCCAAAAATCATGAAAAAATTACAGATGTTCTGCACACAATTACAAGAAACTTTCATGAAGGAAAGTTCTTCTAGAACTTAATAGAAGAATTAGTAGAAAAATGACAAAATCAGATAACAATATGGAACAGATTGACCTAGGCTTGGATCTGAGTAGATTTGACCTAGTTAAGAACATCCAAAAATCATGAAAAAATTACAAGATGTGTACAAAATGATTTAAAACAAAACTCATGAATGCAAGATTATCCAAAAATCATCACATAAGGCTACACAAAAATAGTAAAGTCTCATTTTGGAGCAATAGAAAATCCAACTGAACTACAGCAGAATTGCTCATCTTCGGAGATATTTTTCAAGTGTCAAATGACGCTTCGATTAAGGCATGCAACTTATCATTTTGAAGTTCAGGATATCTATTATCTAATCCTAAAAGGACTCGAGTTGAAACAAGGTTGTTTCGGATCTCATTTTTGCCAAAATAGAAAGTCTGTCCTAAGGCTACAAAATTGCTGATTTAAGCAAAATCAAGCTCAATCATTCAAGTTCTTCATTCAAGAACACTTAATTGCAACAAATCATTATCAAAATCCATCATCTAACATCTAATCATTACATATTTACTTAAAATTGAACCCTAGCCCCAGCTGGCTAATCCGACCTCATTTCACGGGGTTTGAGACCGAGAAATTACCTTTTATCGCGATTTTTCTTGATTTCAATCATGATCGAGAAGAATTTTTGCCAGAACTTTGATCGAATCTTCTCGAACCTCCAAGGACCAGATCTTGTTTGAGAGGAAGACCGGTGATCAATGCCAATCCGATTGAACCGACTGATCGGGGAATAGACCGGCTTGATTGCCGATTTTTGGTTCCACAATCGAGAAGCTGCCAAACAGACGCTATGGCTACCTCTTTGATAACCTATGGTAGCAAACTAGGAAAGGAGGAGCTGAGGGACCTCTTTGTCGGTGGCTCCGATCAAGTGGCCACCGGTGAGGAGCGAAACTAGCGACAATTTTGAGAGAGAGAGAGAGAGAGAGAGAGAGATTGAGAGATTGATGAGAGAGAGAGATTTTAATGCATAAAGCCCTCCCGAAAATGGAGGAAAAATTTCACTTATATACTCATCAAATCAAGCGATTTTGGTCGTCGTTTCAATCCGACAATCGAAATTTCGATTCAAAAGCTAAAAATCAATTTTGAAAGCTCTATCATGATCTCGAGGTATTGGGTAATTGATCTAGTGGGTTTAATTTGCAAAAACCCAAGCCAAAATCGAGAATTGCGTCAAAATGTCTGATTATGGGTTAATTTACAATTTGATGAAATTCAATAATTAATCTCTAAAAGTTTGGGAAATTGAAGGTGCATAGATGAAATTGACATCGACAGGATCCTGGAACCAGTCGCCGGAGGTTAGGAACAGGTTGACAAGGGCCTAAACTGGCCAGTCTTACCAACGACTGATCAAATAGGTTAAACCGGTTCGATCCGGTTTGACCGGATTTTGATCAGTTTGGTCCGATTCTTATTGTTTCGTCCACTTCGGACCTTTGTGGGTTTAAAATTTATGCAATTTGGTCCCTAAATGACTTAATTGAAGATGAATTTTACCCTATTTAAGAAGGAATTGGCCAATTAAGGTACAATTAAGCTAATCAAACCTTATTAACGTGATTTAGGGGTCTCTTATTAATCTAATTGAATGATTATCATGAAAAATAATGAGCCAAAACCATAGGTGCTTTGAATTGGGCCTAAAAGGCTAAAATGGTAAAATTTGCAATTCAATGGGCAACATTGCAAATTAACTAAAATTGAATTCAATTAGTGACACAATTGCCCTATCTAATGAACTAACTTATCACATTTAAATTAATCTTGAACTGAAGCGCTCAAGCTTAGGTAAAAAATAGATCTAATCCTAATATGAAAATTGGATTTAGATTTATGAAATTAAACCATAACCATGAATGGGTCAATTTTAAGTTTGATGATTAAAGCTTAATTGCTTGACTTTCTAATGCTTGAGAGGATAAAATCCTTCAAATCAATAAGTTCTAGTGTGAATTTTCCAAAATCAATTTTAGATTTTGATTTATCTTAAGAAAATGTGTGAGAAACAATCATCCGTTTGCAAGTTATGAATGATCGATTTTGCTCCCCTAATTAGGACTCAAAACGGTAATTTATATTTTGATTAGGTAAATCGCGAAATTGAATGCACAGACAGATTTGAAATAGTCCATAAATTAAATGTCAAAGAAGGAACTACACCTAACTATGACTAGAATAAAAATAATTTTATTTTTTGTTGGTTTAAAACTTAAAACTAAAAAATTTAGAAATCAAGGTAGAGCTCTCTACACCGGTAGAGGAATCTCTCCTGAAGATGGAGCTTTACCCTATCCCCAAAGCGTGATCGACCTTCCAAACCCTAAACCCAGCTTTCATTCCTCCTACAATGGTGAACCCATCCCGTAATACCCAAGGAAAATAAAAAACCACAACCCACAAAACCGAAAACCCTTCATCCAAAACCTAAAAATGAGACCCCCTCTAATTGATTCGCCACTTGATGCTCCATTTCATCTCATCCTTCTGAGCCCTTGATCTTTGTTTTTGAATGGAAGATCGGACTGCCTTACTCCTCAAAGTGGCTGAGTTACTCTTCATTTGTTAGATGGAGCTCCCTTCAATCGGAATTTAGAAATACCCCCAAATCAGGTACAAAGTTCCCATGTTCTGATTCTGCACTAGAAAGTTTTGAAATTGGAGAGTCATGAGGAAAATCAGATTCGTGTAGCTGCTCTATGTAAGAGTTTAGGGCATTTATGGTCTGAAGATGATGTGGTTGCTGTAAGAAAGGAAGCCCCAACAAATAAACTTATCGAATGTAATCATACTCTCTTTGGTAAGCTTCTATCGAAACCGAATGTAAATTTCCCGGCATTTTGCAACACAATGAAGAAGGCGTGGAAGGTAGAAGCAGTGGAAATTTCTCAGAAAGAGCTGGGGTTTTTCTCCTTCGTTTTTGAATCAAAGGTAGACAAAGAAATGGTGCTCAAATCTGGTCCTTAGTCTTTTTCAAGTAATTTACTGGTTCTGAAACAATGTGTAACTGACATTCTCGAACACTGCTATGACTTCTCGCACTACAATTTCTGGATTCATATTGTTGGCTTGCCCCCTGGATGGATTTTGGAAGAAGTATACACTGATGTGGCTGGAAAAGTGGGAAAAGTAAAGGAAGTTCAGTTAGAGAATCGAGGAAATGTGCTCTATAAGACGGGGAAAGTAAGAGTTGAACTTGACCTATAAGCTCCTCTAAAAACAGGGGCTCTAGTGATGATGGGTGAAAAAAATTTGTGGGTCGAGTTTAAATATGAGCGCCTCCCTAACTTTTGCTACTCTTGTGGAAAACTAGGGCACTACGCCTCCAATTGTGAAGAAGTACCCTATGAAAAAACAGAATGGGCAGAAAATATGGTAGGGAAATATGGGCCCTGGCTTAAAGCGGAGGTAAGGGAAAGGAGTCCTCACTGGACAGTTTTTTATGGAAAAATAACATCTAACCCAGAGGAAAAGGAATACGTACCAGAAACTTCCATGCAGTCGAATATGGAGATTGTGGGATGTAAAGGAGTAGAGTCTGCTGCTGGACCTAATCGAAGCAAAAGAATGGCAGAAAATACATCATCGCATGAACACAGAGCAGAAATTATGAGGGATGCAGTAGCTAAACTAGGAACAGTGAAACAACCATTATACTTGCTTGACTCGCCTGATGCAAGGCATAATGACACAGGAGACATTAATAGACAAGAGCCAAAGCTTCTAAAAGCAAAAAAATAGAAGAAGCTTGAGGGATCAAGTTTGTTAATGATAGATGAGACAGAATTATTAGAGACACCAATTCAGCTGGTGAAAGAGGGGAAAGATTGGGCTCTGGTGGCTAGCCCTAATAAGTCACCGGCGACATCATGAGGATTTTGAGCTAGAACTGTCAAGGGCTGGGCAACCCCCTGACGTTCCAAGAGCTTAGAGCCTTAGTGGCTCTCGAAAGGCCTAGTTTGGTTTTCCTGATGGAAACAAAAAATAAGGAAACGATGGTGGAAAGGGTAAGGAGACTTAAATATCAAAAGGCTTTCTTTGTGTAGCCAACAGGAATTGCCGAGGGTTTGGCTCTCTTGTGGAGCGAATAGGTTCAAGTGAAAGTGCAATATAGTTCAAACAATTTAATAGATACAGAGTGTGAAGATCCTAATAGCGGTCAACTTATGAGGATTACTTTCCTCCATGCTCCAACAAATTTCCAGGAGAGAATTCAAGTATGGCAATTACTACGAGCTTTACATACATCCAATCAATTACCGTGGCTATGTAAAGGGGATTTTAATGACACGTTGTATAACTGGGAAAAGGAAGGCAAAAAGGAGACTGATTACTATAGAATTGCAGCGTTTCGGGATATGCTTAATGAATGCTCCTTAATGGATATTGATAGTAAAGGTTGTATGTATACGTGGTCTAACAATAGAGAAGGGGAAGAATTGGTGAAGAAGCGATTAGACATAGCAGTATGTACAATGGAATGGCGAGTTACCTTTCCAAATGCTGAAGTTTTGGCTTTACCAGCAGTTGGATCGGATCATAGCTTGCTTCTTCTCTCCTTATATCCTAATCACGGCAAAAGGAAGAGAGCGTTCAGATTTGAAGCATATTGGTTAGATGAAAAAGAATGCAGGGATGTTGTTATGGACAGTTGGGCTGCCAGGTCTCAAGACCACAGAAGTTTGCCACATAAAATTCATCAAGTAACGGAGGAACTAGCATAATGGAGCAAAAAGAGATTTTCTAATGCCTCATCTCAAATCAAAGAACTCAAGAAAAGGCTAATGGAGGTTACAAATAGTAATTCCCAAGAATCCAGCAAAGCAAAAATTCAGCAGTTAAAGGCAGACATTGATCAACTATGGCATCATGAAGAGATGTATTGGGGACTAAGGTCCCGCATCAATTGGCTCCATTGGGGGGATAAAAACACTAAATATTTCCACGCCACTACAGTTCAAATGAGGCAACGCAACAAAATAACCATGCTGAAAGTGGATGACCAGAATTGGAGCAGGGATCCTAAAGTGCTCAAATACCACATTACGAACTATTATCGGTCTCTTTATGACTCGGTGGGACCAAGGAACCTTCAGCCCATTCTAACTCAATGTCAAACAGTCATCTCAACAGAGATGAATGATCTCTTGATGGCTGATATATCTGAGGAGGAGGTGAAAGGAGCTATTTTCCAGCTAGGCGCCCTGAAGGCCCCTGGACCAGATGGCCTAAATGGACAGTTCTATCAACATTTCTGGGAAGATATAATACAGGATATAGTGCTTATGGTCTAGAATTTTTTTGAGTAAGGTGATCTTGATCCCATCCTCAACAAGACACATATTGTTCTCATACCAAAGGTTAAAAGCCCAGAAAATGTTAGCCAATTCAGACCAATCAGTTTATGTAATTTCAGCTATAAAATTATTTTGAAGGTCTTGGCAAACAGATTAAAACCGTTGCTGCCACAGCTCATTTCACATGAACAAAATGCTTTTGTTCAAGGTAGACAAATCCAAGACAACATCCTAATTGTCCAAGAAGTGCTACATCAAATGAGGATTAAGAAGAGGAAAAAGAAATTTCAGGCAATATTGAAACTGGACATGCAAAAAGCATATGATAGAGTGGAATGGGATTTTCTTCGAATGTGCATGTTAAAAATGGGCTTTTGTGATCAGTGGGTACAGTTAATAATGCAATGTGTGTCAACGGTATCTTTTAATGTGAAATTCAGTGGAGAACCAACGGAGTACTTTTCACCTACACGAGGGATTCGACAAGGAGACCCCCTATCCCCCTACTTGTTTATCTTGACAGCTAATGTGCTCTCAAGGATGTTTCAGAAAGCTATGGAGGATGGAAGCATTAAAGGGATAAAACTAAACAGGTATTGCCCTACGCTATCCCACTTGCTCTTTGCTGATGATGCTATTTTCTTTATGGATGGGACTGTTAGAGAGTGTCAAAACTTGGGGGCTGTTCTAAATCAATATTGCTACGCAACGGGTCAAGCGATTAATCTAAATAAGTTAGGCATGTTCTTTAGCAATGGCTGTCCACCGGAGTTGAAAAGGAATATGGCCCAAGAGATGAGAGTACCAAGCATTGATAGGACCGGCAAATACCTTGGAATACCATTTGATTGGGGTGAAACGAAAAAGAGATGTTCACATGGATATTGGCAAGAGTAAATATGAAGCTAGAGGGATGGAAAGAAAATTATTTGTCTAAAGCTGGAAAAGAAATCTTGATCAAAACTGTTGTGCAAGCATTACTGCAATATGCAATGTTCATATTCAAGATTCATATTTCGGTTTGCCGAGCCATTGAACAAAGAATTGCAGCATTCTGGTGGAAGCAAAATGAAGCCAAGAAAGGCATGCACTGGAAGAAATGGGAGGTTCTAAAAACTAGGAAAGATAGGGGAGGCCTAGGTTTTAAAGATTTAATCACTTTCAACAAAGCTTTGTTGGGAAAGCAGGCGTGGCGTTTATCCCAATCCCCTTCAGCCTTATGGAGCCAAATCTTGAGAGGCATATACTTCCCTAATGGAAACTTATGGAAATCAAAACGAGGCCAGAGACCATCTTGGGGATGGCAAAGCATTTTAATAGGAAGGGAAGCCATTGAACCAGAATTAAGATGTGTTGTGGGTGAAGGGAAATCCATTAATATCTGTCAAGATCGCTGGCTACCCCAAGGAGTGATAGGAGGCTCCGAAAACACGAATGATCCTCAAATGGTGGCTGAATTAATAGATGAGGAACGCAAGGAATGGAAAGATTCGATGCTGAACCAGATGTTTGAAAGGAAAATTGCAAATGAAATTCTAGCTATCCCTATCGTCGTGCAGACAAAGTCAGATCAAATGATATGGACAGGCACCAAGAATGGGAAGTATACAGTTAAAAGTGGATATAACAGTGTCTATAACAAATCCTCAAAACAGGATATAAACAGAGCGTCATCTTCATACCAGCTACCCCGAGTCCTATGGACAAAAATATGGAATCTCTCAATCCCCCCCAAACTGAAAATTTTTCTGTGGAGTATATGTCAGGATGCAGTGCCAACAAAAGAAAACCTCTATAAGCAAAACATCTTACCTGACCCGCTCTGCCCTCTCTATTCAAAATACCTTGAAACAGTCGAGCATCTATTCTTTTTCTGCAAAACAGTCCACACATTATGGTAAGATCCAAGACTAAACCTCAGCCACAGCACACAAAAGGTTACTAGAATGGATAAGTGGTTGGCGGAATTCTTTGAAACAAAGCTAAACTCACCTGCTAAAGAATTAGTTGTGGAGGTACTGTGGCAAGTCTGGAAAAACAGGAATAACCAAGTCTTTCGGGGTAGGAAATCCTCAACAGAGGCGATAATTGAAACATCCCTCGCACAAAACCATACTTTTCAACGGTGGAACCCAAGAAGGAGAAAAGAGACAACAGAAATGGCGAACTTACCGGTGAAATGGACAGCTCAAGAAGACCCAAATTTGAAGCTAAACGTGGACTGCTCGTGGGTGGAAGGAGACGCGCCCAGCTCGATTGCAGGTATACTACGGGACTCCAACGGAATCATTGTCGATGGGTTCGCTACAAAAGTACACGCCTCTTCATCTTTGCAAGCAGAAACCCTAGCTTTGCTCCATGGACTGTACATGCTGAAATAGAGAGAAGAGAAGCAAGTGGGGCAAGTACACGAACAGAGAAGACGTGTACTTTGCAAAAGTGATTGTCGCACTTTAGTTCAATTGATTCTGGGCTGGGAAGAGGCGCCATGGGCCGTGAAGGACCAAGTCTAGAATTGTCAAATGCGTCTGGCCCAGCTGACAAATGCAAGCCTTGCATATTGCTCGAGAGAAGCGAACAACACAGTCGACTGGATTGCAAAAGCGCATCGGTGCAAACTACTCCCCTCAACATGGAAGCGAAATCCCCCCAATCCCCTCTGAACTATTTTATGTTCTGAGTCAAACTTATCCTTTCATGTAAAACCAACGTTTTAATGCATGAATGAAAGCAGTATTATCGACCAAAAAAAAAAAAAAAGGTTCTTAATTGGATTTTATGAAATTTTTGACACAAAAATCAAATTGGCATTAAAATAAATGTATTTGTACATTTTTTATTCTTTTTCCATTTTTTGATCAAAGGTTTAACCAAAGTCTAAATATTCTTTTTTTCTTAAAAAGTCGATTATTTGGTCAAATCTTTCAAATCATTTTTTTTTTTTATTTTTAAATAATTTTATTAACTTATTAATTTTTATTTTCCTCCTCTTCCTCCTCCTCCTCCTTCTTCTTCAAGGTGGTGATCGCCGCCTTGGGATGATCGGTGACCAGCCATATGAAGGTCGACGACTTCATTGGAGCGTTGCCGACTCTCGGTGAGGCTGTGCCTCGTCGGCCGAGCCTCATCGGCAGGCTGGGTGAGCGGCCTCGCCCAATTCTAGTGAGGTCGAGCTCACCTAGCCATCGGTGGGGCTCGACCTCGTCGAGCCACCGCGAGGTCGGCTCACCTTGGCCATTTTGTGCTGACCTCGCATTGGCTTGGTAAGATCAAGTCAAGCCTCGCTGGTGGCTAGGCAAGCTTGGCCAAGCCATGCCTGGCTAGGCGAGGCTCGCCGGTGGCCAGGGGAGGCTCGCTTGGCCATCGACGAGGCTCGGCCTCATCGGCGGCTGGGCGAGCTCGCCGGCGACCAGCGGTAGTGGGCGGCGAACGGTGGCATTCGGCGGGGGGCGGCGGTGGTAGCAGACGGCAATGGCGACAATAGCGGCAGACGGAACAAGAGAGGGAAAAAGAATAAAAGAAGAAAAAGAGGGAAAAAAATTAGGTAGATTTGATTCTAGAATTGTTCTCGGGAACAAAGAATCAACTTTTTTTTTAATTCTTAATTTTACTCCAAATCTGTTCTCAGGAACAAAATTTTTACCAAACACGATTCTATTCCAAAACTACTCTTGGGAATAAAAGAATAGAATTTGACACTGTTTGGATGGTTACTAAACATGTTCTTAGTGTTTCCCAAAACCCCAATTATACCCAATAACTCGTGTAATATTTTGTCCCACAAATTCTTGCGAAATAATCTTTCAATCTCATGAAAAAATTAATAAATCTTACTACAAGATCTAGCCATCAAATACTAACCAATCAAGATGCATTCTTGACAATTCTCCGACAATTTGCAATGAGAATATAGGATGAGAACCACTTTCAAATAATCATGGCTTACTTTGCTTGGTGCCCCTAAAAATAAACACTAAGAATATTTATATGTGTAAGGCCTTGTTTGGTAACCATCCAAATAGGGCCAAATTCTTATTCTTTGTTCCCGGAATCAGTTTGGGCCTAGAATCGCGTTTGGTAAAATTTTTGTTCCCGGGAACAGATTGGGAATAGAATCAAGAACAAAAAAAAAAAAAGTTGATTCTTGTTTCGGGAACGAATTTGAGAATCAATCAAGAACCCTCCTTCTTCCCTTCTGCCATCTCGCGACCGCCGTCCACCACCGCCTGCCATCGTTTGCCGTCCGCCGCTGTCGTCCACCGCCGCCGCCAGCCGCCGGTTCGGCGAGCTCGTCGAAGGCTCGCCGGACCCGGGGCGAGGTTCGGCGAGCTCGCCGGAGGCAAGCCCGGCCCGGCGAGGCTCGGCCTCCCCAGATCTGGCGAGGCCAAGCCTCGCCGGGGCTGGGCAGGGGTTGGGCAAGCCTCGCGACGCCCGGCCCCGAGGCTTGCCGAGTCCCGCCGGTGGCCAGGCGAGGCTTGCTTGGCCACCGGCGAGGCTCACCCAACCTCGTCGGTGGCACAGCGAGCCTCGCCCTAGCCCCGGCGATGCCGGCCTAGCCACCGGCGGGGCTAGGCGAGCCTCGCCCAAGCGCCGGCGAGGCTCGGCCGACGAGGGCCGGCCTCTCCGAGGGCGGCGACACTTCGGTGAGGTCGCCGACCCTCGTCGGCCGTCGACCCGGCCCGGCCCGGCGATGCCGGCCTAGCCACC
This sequence comes from Eucalyptus grandis, assembly GCF_016545825.1. Lineage (NCBI taxonomy): Eukaryota > Viridiplantae > Streptophyta > Magnoliopsida > Myrtales > Myrtaceae > Eucalyptus > Eucalyptus grandis. Next base: position 33,028,708 of record NC_052617.1, on the reverse strand, counting down.
GGCGGGGCTAGGCGAGCCTCGCCAGTTTGCCCGGCGAGGCTCGGCCGACGAGGGCCGGCCTCTCCGAGGGCGGCGACGCTTCGGTGAGGTCGCCGACCCCTGTCGGCCGGTCGCCGGTCCGGCGGACCGGCCACAAGAAAGAAGAAGAAGATGAGAAAAAGGAAAAAAAGAAAAGAAAAATGAAAAAAATGAAAAAAAGGAAAAAGAAAAGGAAAAAATGAAAAAGAAAAGAAAAAAAGTAAAAAAAATATTTAAAAATTAAAAAGAAATTGATTTGGAACAGAATTAATGAGCACGGTACCAAACGCAATTCTATTCCGAATCGAAATTTTGGAAAGTTACAAAACGGCTTAAAATGCTTAGAATCAGTTCCCGGGAACAGAATAAAAAAGAATCAGTTCTGATCAGAATCTACTCCCGGGAATAGAATCGTTACCAAATGCGCCTTAAGTCACCACCTAAGGACGTGAGAATAAATTGGTCAAAGGAAGTCACTTTGAATTTTGGCATGAAAGAAATTTCCTTTTATATTGTTTTCTTTCGTTGCCTGGCACGTTGACCTAGTCAATGTCAGATTCAAAGTTCATGTTGAACTTTCCCACCTCAAGAGCCGAAGACCCCAAAAGATATTAGGAAAACTAACTAAAACGCCTTGGATTCTTTTTTGGGTATTTAACTTGATCCGCAATTCAATTCGGATCGAGTTTGTTCAATGATTCAAACTCGAAACATTTTAACAAATTATTGACATTAAGTGCGAGATCTCCTTCGACGAGTTCCCATAGCTACCAAGGACAGTGACTTTTCTTACCTGTTGCGTCGTCTCCGTGTTTCTCTTTGTTATGCAAAGAAGACAACAGTTCCCGATGAAAACTTCGAAGGAAGGCTGGATGGTAATTTATGTGCTATTTTTCAAAATGCAAGTTTTGGGCTTGACTTGAAGGTTGAACTTTGCTACGAAGGTTCCGTTGTAAATCAACTATGGGTTGACTTGAAGATCGATAATGAAATTTGCTATGTTTCATTGGAGATTTTGAGACGTGGGATAAGGCTGTTGCCTCCTAAGAAGCTTGGCTGATGATCTGAGTGGAGGTCGTGAGAAGATTGGGGGGAAAGAGTGAAAGCGAGTGATGGTTGAAATGTACCAGAGTGCAAAGTTAGGAGAAAGAAGGATGATGATTATTTTTTTGACAAGAGAAAAAAGAAAGTCATTTTCTCTTATTTTGAAGGTTGTTTTTTAATGATTTTTTTTGACTAATTTATTTTTCGTGCATCAAATGTCGAAAAATTTACCTTATTTTGTCAAAACTATTATTTGGGAGACGAACAGAGCGCAAATCAATTATCCAAGGTTGACCGTGGGAGCGAATCAAATGCAACGTTGACCGTGTAGTGGGAATCCTTAAAGAGGTGCTGCACAGCAGACTTATTTCAGCCACACAAAAAAGAACAAAAAAGGTGGAGCACTCAGTTTTAGCCGTGCAAAGGAACAGGAACACGCGACAAATTTTTGTCTAATCAAGGCGTTTTCTTGCTGAAAACCATGAGCCTAGATCGAATTATTTACGGTCGGCTCTCCATGAAGTAAGCACTAATACTAAATCTTTGGTATTTTTTTATCATTTATTTATTTATTTCTTTGGTGATTTCATCCACTTGTAATGATTTAATTGTGAGATCTGTTAACTTTTTGGCATCATTTCATAGTGTCATGTAAGATCAGTATTTAAACCGCCTATGATATATTGACCCAATCTGTTTGCTTGACACGAAAAAGGTGATTACTGGATTTTCCCCTAATGCGAGGGGATGTGAAGGAGCAGTAACTTCCCGATCGGATAGGAAATTGGGGATTGTCCGCACTAAACCACGGGCAATGAGGGGGGTCTTTTCCAACGTGCATGCTTGTTGATGTTGACAGAGCAATCATTTGCGGTCAATGTACAAAGAGAGTGAAAGGTGCAGGGTGAGATTTGCAGGTTGTGGGATTCTCCAATTCTCTCCCAAGACATCGAGAGGGGTTGTGAGAGTCTATGCAGTTTTTTTTTTTTTTTTAATAGTATAGTATTAATAAAGTCCTACGTATATTGTATTAACATCAATTCAATTCTAAACTTTTTAATTGGACTAATGTAATCCTAAATCTTTTCATATAGATATCAATTAAGTACATTTAGCCAATTTAAGCCGAAAATCGTTGATGTAGACGTTAGATAGTCATTATTGATGTGGATACTTTTAATTATAGTTTAATAATATTGGATTTTTTAATTTTTTTTTGTTTTTTCGTTTTTTTCCCCCGATTTTGCTTTCTGCTTGCTAGTGAGGGCAAGGTGGTAGGGTTGCAATGGCCATGAGCGAGGCCATTGCAGCCGTCCAATGGTTTGCGAGGGTTGCCGATGACCCTTGCTGGCCAAAATAAAGGGAAACAAGAAAGAAAAAAAACAAAAAAAAAATATTAAAATATTGCTTAAAAATGTCCATGCCGTGCCGGCTATATCACATAGGATGACTAGTATTCACATTAGCAATTTGCAGCCTAAATTGATCGGATTGAATAAATCTGCACTATTGTGAAAAGATTTAAAACTAAATTGGTTTAACTAAGAAATTTAGGACTGAATTAGTATCGATACAATATAAGTTTAAAAATTTTTTTGTGCTTTTTTTTTTTTAAATAGTCTTGATAAGATTAATATCGTTCAATGATTTGCAGGACATTTTATCTTGAATTGGAACCTAGACGCTTGAATTTTGTCTCTCGTTTCCTCTTCTTTTTTTTTTTTTTTAATCCGAAATCCAAATGAAACCAATCCTTTCCTACAAGAGTATTGATCGTGCAATTTTTGATGATTTAACACAACTGATCACATTGCAAATTCAAGGGGAAAAGAGGGTTTTGTTCATGATCTTGGACCCATGTTCCTGTTACATATCCCTTCATCATCAGTTCCACCAAAGTCAAAAAGCTTTCCCCTTCTCGAGCCCCTTCTCGAGTCCACGAATTGAAAGATCGGCGTTTTTCTTCTCGGTTCGATCCCGTTTCTCTTCAATCAAAACCCTAGCTCTCTAAAAAAAGTATTTATGTCTCTTCACAACAGTCATCTCAAACCGCAACAGGTCTTATGGCGACGCCTACACCGATCACCCGGAAAGCACTTGCCGGAGCACCTGGGCCAATCGTCCTGGTGCAGTGAGATGCGGCAAGTGGCCCTCCGTGTCCACCACCTCCATCGTGGTCGGACCGCCCAAGTGGTTCATCAAATAGGTCGCCGCTGACGCCGGCAGCAGAACATCGTGAGCGGTCTGAATTATGCAACAGGGCACCGTCACGAGGCCCAGCACACCCCTTAGGTCGCTATTGAACACCGTGCGCAGCACGAAGAGGGATATGTCGGGCCTCATGTTGAACAAGGTCCGGCTGAACTCGCGGACAGCGGTCGGAACATCGGAACCCACAGCTAAGGGCGCATGACCGTTCACCCACGCCTCGTAATTCGACTGCATCGCCGTGAAAACTTGCTCGATCTGCTCTTGCTCGAACCCGCAATGGTAATCTTCATCGTTCAAGAACCTAATAACACACGTTCTTAGTGCTTGGCGTAGAAGTCGAAAAATCCACTTTGACATTGAACTAATTTAGTACTTGTCCTTATGTACGCATGAAAATCTTCAATTGAGGCGAGAAAAATTCTAAAAAAATAGCTCAGTTAACGAGGACTTGCAAATTCTCACATATGACATCGTGCTCTGATATCATTTATTCTCCTACCATTATCAATAGAAGCGTAAATCATTTCACTTATATTCCACAACCAATTGATTCGAGTCTACTTGAGTCCCGATTGTGCTTACCTTGGAGAGGCTCCGATGAGGACAAGCTTGGTGAAGAGGTGCGGGCGGCGGATGGCGGCTAGGATTCCAATCATTGCCGACACTGAGTGCCCGACATACGCGCAACGGTCAATGCATAGGGTGTCGAGAATGGAGAGCAAGTCATCAACGTAGCCGTCAAGCGTGGAGTACCGCCGGAAATTGAAGTACCCCGGATTCACGCTGCCGGCGCACACGAGATCATAGAGGATGATGCGATAGTGCGAGAGGAAGTAGGGCAGGACACGCTGCCACGCGGATTGGTCGGTCCCGAAGCCATGAGCGAGGACGAGGATCCGATCGCCGTCCCCGACGACTCGGACGTTGAGGGCGTCCAATAGGTTGTGGTTCATGAGTGTGGTTTAGAAAGAGGACACACGGGAGTTTACAGGCAATTCTGAGGGGGAAATGGGCATTTTTGGGGGCAGGTAGGTAAGTGTTCTGGAAGGGGTTGAGAGTGCAATTTATAGTGCTAAGTTGAGGGCCTTTCTTCTCTGTATGCTAATAATTGCTTGGACTGGTTGGGTCATTAGATAAAGAGAAAGAGAAATGGAAAATGCTGGGAGGACAATTTCCTTTTTGTAAAGTTGATGTCATTCAGAATGATGCCTCTCAACTGTTAAAAACCACGTTAGATTGGAGATTTCGTCTTCCAGGGAATAATGGCACATTAGCAATACGGTTTCACTGAAATTTAGCGTCAGTCGGTACTCGCAGACTTTTTGTCTCCTCCCCTTCTCTCTCTCACTCTCTCTCGCCCTCTCTCTCCGCTTAATGTCGGCCTCGAGCTCTCCCTAGGTCAGGAAAGATGTTCTTCAAGGTCTAGAGGTGTGGGCTCCTCCATGTTCGCAAGCAAGAGCCGAAACGAGGCAAGATCTCAATGGCCATGGTAAGGCCGTTGAGATTGGGGTAGGAAGGTGTCGCTAAGGGCACGATGGTAGAGAGAGGGAGGTTGATGGTGGTATGACCTCGATACATGGCGGCGGTTCGACCTCGAGACCATCCCACATGGAGGGGGGCGTGGCTAGGGGCACGATGGTGAAGAGAGAGAGAGAGGATTAATTGATAGGGTTTGGTGGAGATGTAAATCGGATGTGGCGAGAATTAGAATTGCAATAGACGTGAGTCATGATTTTGTGACAAAATAGAGATTGAGATTAAAGAAGGAGACGATTCATCTCTATGGTTTAGTTTCTTCAGAGCTTCTTCAACTTATCTTAAAAAGTTAGCTTTAGCGAAATAATCCTACCAAGATACAAAAGATCGTATCAAACAATTTAGAAGTTTGTACAATTCCAAAAGTCCACTGTACTGTACAGTTGATTCCTTCAATTTCGAAAGTCTCTTCTTCAATGGGAAGTCGAGGCCGACAGGACTGATCATTTGTCCTAAACGCTTGCCTGTAAATCCCGCCATTCATTCATGGATAACGTTGATGGGACAGCACCCTCCCACACCATCTCGCTTTCATGGCGCTGGTGTCATTGCATGTAGCGGAGCAAAATTGAGTGATGTTGCCAGGCAATACACAAGGGGCTGTCGTTTGGCCGACGATGAAGATAAGGAGGACGACACTGTAGATCGATCCGATCAATGTGATGGGAAGCTCGCAAACGCTGTCATTCGATATGATTTTTATAGGATCTCTTCTTATTACATTGAGCCAGGGCAGAGAAAGCACCCCCACCCCCAAATGTTGAGATAGAATTTTAGAGGAGAAAAAAAAGATAAGTTTGTCGAGTTAAATATTATTATTTTCCAGCTTGTTTGTTTAAGTATAAGTAAATTATATCATTTTTACTTTCTAGCCAAAACTTGTAGTATTATTGGAAATTTCAAAAATTTGCATAAGAAAAATTGTCTTATGGCAAAAGATCAACTGTTATGAGAATAAAGACATTCAGATTTAATTTTTAAAGTGTTAAAGATTCAAGGAATTGTTTGCATATGATCATGATTCATCTTAATAAAAGATTATGCTGAAACTCTTAAGACTTTTGTGCAAAATGCAATTGAATCCAAATTTTTTTAAATGCACAATTAAATCCTAAATTTTTTGAAATATGCGCGGTTAAGTCCTAGCCTTACTGTTGGTAGTGTCCCATCGCCGGAAACTCGGAACTTTAATCAAATTTAGCATGATTTTGACAACAATTATGTGAAAAGTATAGGGGTTTTTCTTGCCCATGGACACTACCAGTGACAAGATTAGGACTTGATTTCATAGATTTCAGAATACTTAGGACTTGATTTCACTTTTTGAAATGTTTGAGCTCAACTACACTCGGTATCAAACATTTAAGATTCATAGGGTAATTTTTCCTCTTAATGACACAGGTGGGTTTTTTACATTATAATATTAACAATTAAGATCAAAATTCCTTTTGAGTTTCCATTATTATATAGAGAGAAATGCTGAGAGAGGAACGACATCATACGGCAGATGTTGAAATGACAAAAATCAAGAATCATGTGAATTCACTTTGTGTAGGCTAAAAATATTTGAGAACCTCAATGTATTGAGAGAGACTTTATAAATGGATGGAAGGAAAACGATTCCAAGGATCTCACATGTTACTTCTGACTCCGATACCATCTTAAATCGAATGCTCGCGCATGAGCAATATCTCTTTGCTGCAATGCTCAGCAAAACAGCTGGAGAGCATACAGTGCCCAAATCTCTGAGACAATCTTAGTTAGTGGTATTATATGAAGGGGAATCTGATTCAGTGGAGGTAGTCTTCCATCAAATAAGCTTCGCTAGTCTAAAGGTGTTAGTCCCTTTTCTTGGCCCTAGCAAATCCATTGGGGCGGAACTGATCAGTACTACTCCAATTCAATTTTTGCCTTTAAAGCTTTCTAGCTTTGTATAGACTATTCTATTGTTAACAAGATAGAATAAGCATATTAAACAATTTCAATTGGGAAGTCAGAAGATTCCATTTCATAAAGGGTAAGAGGAAAAAGAACAAATCAAAATATACAAGTAAATGACTTAGTGTACATTTAATGAGGTCCAATGTTAGCTCCACAATGTTTAGTATGCATGATCGGTCTGATCTAATAAATTACAACACATGTGTTTCAACTATAAAATTCCTTTTAACCTATGTATTTTTTCAAATATGTAGCAAAACCTGCTTTGTTAGTCCTTTAGTCATTCCCTCTCTTTTCTTTTATGGCTTTATGAAATATGTTGTATTAAATGATACCTAAATGGGATGATGGTTTATGTGATTTATCGCCATCAAAATTGCTCACTTCGTGTAGATATCCAACAAAGAAATCGGCAGTGATTGGAGACCCTTATCCTTCTTGCAACAAAAGGAAGAACATCAGGCAGAAAACTCAACATCCTTTCTGTCAAGTTCATGTCCCCATTACTTATCACTGTAGTGGCAGTCTACTTCAAAGCTGCAAAAACCCTAAACTGTTCAAAACCCTTTGCTTCCTTCAATCACCTCTTGGATGCTCAAAACTTGGAAAGAAGCAAAATGATTAGCAACATGTGTTGCACAACGTGCGATTGGCACTTCAACTTTTTCTCTTTTATTTCCTTTTTGGCCCCCAAAAAGAACTTTCTTCTTTTCGGCCCCCACCAAAAACATGGAGGAACCTCCGGATAGTGGTCTTGAAGGTGAAGCATCATGGAAGGGCAGGGGCCCCAATCTCCAACACTGTCTTCTACTTGAAACAACGACGAGAGAGAGAGAGAGAGAGAGAGAGAGAGAGAGAGAGGGAGAGATCTGCGACTGTGGAGGAATATTTAATGGGGATCTAGTGGCCGGTTTGATTGTTCATAGAACCTATTATCTTATCCATACCTTTCTTCTCAATTTCTCTGAGTCTTGCAAGTACCACGTAAAGTCCACTTCATGCGTTTGTGAGAAGGGGAGAATCTGCCCGACCATGTTTCAAGAGACATGAGATCTCGGATAAGTCTGTATAACGTCTTGGGACTGAGGTATTGGCTACGTCGTAACCTTTTAAAACCGATGTGAAAGATTTCGTTTTGACCATGTACCTCCCCGTGCATTCATGATGAGTTAACACGTAACTAATCCCTTGATTGGCGATGAGCCGATGAGTTAATTGTCTAGCTAAAGAGAGAATCCAAGAAGGCTGGCTAGAGAATTACCCGAGACTTTTCTGTGAAATCAATAAACATTTAAGCTTCGATGCACTTTTGATGGAGGGATATGATGTACGTTTTGACGAGGAGAGGGGTGAAGTCACGGGTCACTACTAAAAGTTGGGGAGTCTTTTCTTTTTCTATTATTAAAAAAGGTGGGAGTGACTCCCTATCTTATCTTCAGTTGGAAAATTCGTTCCAAAGTCTGGACTCGACACCCTCGATGACCTTTGTAAGTTAATCTCTCACTTGATTTGATATGGAAGACATTGAGAGTGGAGGACTCTTTTGGAGTCTCCCCTTCCACTTTTAGCGCACGCGCATGGTTGCCATGGCCCTTTTTACTTATAAGTGGATTCCCTGACTCAGATTTGGGACTAATTGATTGCATATGAAAATTGAACTTTATAGGCGGGCTTGTCGGGAAATTTGATTGCTGATGAACAACGATCGGTAGTTTATAGTTTATTGATGCGTGATGACAATCGATGTCCTTAGATATTATTTGTCTCCAATATTGTTGCTACTAAGTTAAAAACAAATATACCTCTAGGATATGCACAAAAATTACAGAGAAGCGAGTTCAACAATGAAGAATATAAACTGTTAAGACAATATATGATTTGGTACTATTTACAAATAAACAACCAACACATCTCCAAGGAATAGGTAGCTTATCGGAACTATCATCACTTTTTATGATCAAGTACCACTTCCTTTCGTGTCAACAATCACTTCTTTTTATATCCAATAATCACTTCTTTTTCAAATCAATCTCTTCTAGATATCAAACTATTTCAATAGGGCCTAGACAGGCTGAAGCAAGTGTCGAGCCTGTAGTCGACTCTCAATGGATTCAATTATGTGGTATCTCCAGAATTCACAAGCCTCTTGACACGGGTCTTTCTTTGATATTAGTCACCACAACTACAATTTAGTTATATGTCAAAAATAAAGGAATGGCAAATAACCACAACAAATAGAGACAACTAAAAGAGTAAGACCCCAATCAAAGAAATTGTAGCATACAACATTTGAAGGAAAGCCATCCTTTAATTGGACTCTTACCTTTGGTTTGGCCTAAAAAGTAGGACCGGAAGAAAATAAATGGAATGTTTAGAAGGGGTCAGACTAGAAGAGATGAGATGGAGTGCAAGATACTTCTCTCTTTTAACTCTTTATCTCAGTGGTTGACTCATATATAATTAGAGCAGAAGGTGCTATAATCTTCACTCTAACGATAATTACGTGACATTTCATTTTATCTCTTTGATTGCCACGTGACATGACAGATGGCATAGTTTTGCCACTTGATACACATTCGATTAATAAATTTTTAGTGGAGTAATTTTTCAACTGTCAATTTTTATCTTTTATTTGATTCAAAGGTTAGAAAATAAATACAGAGAAATTATATGAAAGTTTCATCTATTATTGAACTTAAACTTGAAAAAAGAAAAAAGATTAATAACCTAGAGAAAGCATTTTCAATTATACTCTATCATCTCCCAATCTTTACATTCCATTTATTATTGAACTTTAAATGTTAGAAAGTAGATGAGAGGAAGTAAATATACGAATTACGAAGAGAGCCGTAGCTGGTCGAGCTAAGTCCCACGATCCATGGACCGTGGGTTTACTCAAGGCTTGGACTTTTGAAGTAAAATGGAACTATAGGTGCTTTTCCTTATGGGTGAATTACCATAAAACTCCTAAATGTATTGTCAATTATAACAATTTCAAATTGATCAATTTAATTCTAAATTTTTTTGTTAATTTATCAATTTCATTCTAAAATTTTCAATTATGTCAATTTAGTCCTAAGTTTCTTGAAAATTTTTCAATTTAGTCATTTGGGTCTAGTCAATGCTCACACATGGTATGGGTGGAGTTGACATGGATAATTTGTAATTTTTTTTTTTTTATTTCTAAAAAGAAGAGAAAAATAGAAAGAAAAAGGAGAAAAAGGAAGTGCGCGAAAGAAGTTGAGAACCCAGAACATGCAAAAAGTTCCCTTTTACGTGGCAAGGGCCGTACCAATAATTGTGATGTTACCTTATGGACAATTCTCCTCATTCAATCACAACCAACCAAAATGTTTTCTCTGGGCGACCAATCACGCTTATCAAAGAACAGACGTCTTTACCTTAATTCTCATGAATAGGAATTCGTTTCGTGAACATCCCTGACTTCGTGTCCCAAGTCCTCCAAGTCGAAACCTACTTGCCGCCACCTTTCCCGTGCTTCATATGCAAACTCCGATGGGCTAAACCACGAGGAGCTCATACCTGTTTTCCGCACCGACAACGAGTTCTCGCTCAACTAGATCCTTACTTCGTCCTCCCTGAGCCACAAGCTCCGACGACGACGGCTCATGGCATCGGGCACGGCGGCTCTCATCTTCAAGGGCGGTGTCGCTCTCTGGAGGGTGCCTAAGCGAGGTCGGGGCCCGCAGGCGGAGGAAGACGCAGATCACTCCAGCCTTGGAATTGAACTTCGACGGACGTGACGTCAAATACAGGAGCAAAAAGTTTGAGGTCACCAACAATTCACTGCACGGTCCCCCGTGCAAGCTTTTCTCAATTTAAATCCATAAAAAAAAAAAAAATGTTGACTTTATCTTCGATTTGAAAGCAACTCGCGGTTCATTCGTGTAGTAAGAAATTGAGCATGATACATGAAACTGTGAAGTTGGAAAATGATTTTAACTTTTTAAATTAGAAACTTTTTTTATGATTGAATTCAATTTTCTGGTTAACTGAAGTCCTTTCTTTTTATTGGCTTATTTTCCACAACACTGGAAAAAGGGAAAAACAATTTCCAATATAATATTTCTTTCAAATAAACAAAGCCTATAAGGAAAATGCTTCATATTTTACATAATAAATCCGAACAGTAAACAAGGGAAGTTATTTCAGTTAAAAAGTCATAAAAATCTCATGCGAGACAATACCATATTTCATCATGCAGTGAGTGCGGTCAAATACGTAGATTTTATGCAAATGGGTAGAATTTAGGAAAAGTACCAAAAAGAGGTCTTAAATTTATTCATAAATCTTTTAATTGTATCAATTTAGTTTTGAACTTTTTCATATTAGTACTAATTGAATCTATCAAGTCAATTTAGATCGGAAATTACTGACGTGGAAGTCGGCCATCTTATATGGTGTAATTGATGTTAGAAATTTTTTATTAATTTTTCTTTTCCTTTTTGCCTCCCTTCCCTTTGCTCATCTTCTCTCTCGATGGAGTTTAGTGAATGTAGGGCAACACTCCTCCATCAACAATGGTCACAGAACCTAGGGGCTTGCTCAAATCTTCATCGTTCCTCACTACAATTGGATGTGCTGGTGGAGTCAATTTCCTGCAGGTATGCTTTCCCACAGTGGGTGAACCTCTCTTATTCAAGCCCTTCAGGGACAACCTTTTAACAGAAAACCATTCTGATCTTTAGTTCAGGGCCTAGAGACACTCAGATAGAACCAGGATGGTAACATTTCTAATTATTCGAGCTGCATTTTTCAGAGGATCCTACCAGGCTAGAGAAGAAGAATGAGTTTAGAAGGCCATAGAGAGATTTTACAAAATACTCACTTTACTTCAAGAAACTCTGCCCAACACATTACATCATCCTTGCCTTTTATAGGCAATAAGAGGTCTCACACAAACAAGGACCATGCTCACGGGTCCAGAAACAAATAAAGGCGTCGGAAACTTCCAGTAGGGAATTATTCGCACGATATGAACAGTGACAATGAACGGTGATTTCCTTAGCCTACTGCTACAGTAAAAGTAAACAATAACTTGCTACAGTAACTCACTACAGTGATTTTGTACGGTCGGCGGTCTCATCTGTCGCGAGCATTATAGTCATAGTCTAAGTTGTTCGAACTGTGACTTGCCACAAGCTGTTCTTCATGTTTTTGCTCAAGTCCTTTAAGGTCATCTGGTGAGAGAATCTAGTTTAGCTAATATGATGAGGATGCTTCCACTTGATTCTGGGAGAAACTTGTAGTGTCGGTAGGAATGTTTGGCTGAGGCCAATTGGATGGCTGAGCATAGTAAGATGTGTCCATGCTTTGAGATAAGGACAAAAGTCCTTGATCATAGGGGTCTTGGGAAAGAGGACCTCTCCATTTAGCATAGGGGTCTTGGGAGGACTGTGCAATGTCATTTGTGTTTGTCATTTCATGCTCTTGTGATGATGCAGCTTGTCTGAATTCCTCGAGTGCTTCTTTGGCTTCTAGTGCTAGGCTATAATGATCCTATGCAATGGGTACATTATAATTTCATGCATCTCCAGGAATGGTTTTATTTTCTTGACACAAAACCCTTTGGAGTTCTCGGTATTGATGCTCACAGCAGCCACCAGGTCTTGGATAAGACTTGTGAATTCGAGCTTCTGCATTGTGAGGTAAAGGTTTATAGGATGTGGTACCTATAATTAGGGGAGCATTAGTAATGCTACCATTATTTGTGACAAAAGCCCATGGTCATCTGGAAAAAAAAAATAGTATGGACCTCAGGGTTTAGTTGTGTGGTTCTTAATTCCTTTTGCAAGAGGTATTTCCAGTGAGTAGGAGGATAAAATCAATTAAGGAAATCTAAAAGGTTTTTGTCACTCTCATTTTTAATGTTTCCTCTACCGAGTCCAAATATCCTAGTGAGATTGGCAATGAATCTTATGGTTGGAATTTTAATAGCTATTAAGTACTTATTGGTTAAGTACCATAATAACCATCTCAGTTGGTCAAGGAAATCATCTTCTTTCCAGATAAGAGGATGTATAAACAGATAGTCCGAATTTAATCCAAAATGATAGAGAATCAAACCTCCACTGAGTTTGAATAGATCTGTGTGGCATTGTCACATGAGATTATCCAGATTTTCAGTAAGGCTGTCATTTTGGATCTGTTTAATGACCTCCTAGGGGTATTGCCGACTTGGCTAATTTTTTATCCTCTCAATCTTGTACTTTTCATTTTTATGAAGAGTATGAAAAGCATGCCTCATGATGTACATGTTGATTTCTACTGGTGCTTTTGGTCTTGAAAGGAAGTCAGCAAGTGCATTCTTCTTTCCAGCAATATGTTTAGTTTCAAAAGAGTATTTTGAAAACCATTCAACCCATCGAATTAGTTGAGAATTTGGAACCTACTTCTATTTAAACTTGGTCATTTGAGGGAAAGATGCAATATCTAATTCTACCAGGAAGTGATGGCCAATAAGATAGAATTCAAACTTTTTTATCCCATTTTTTACCTCCAAAATTTCTTTAAAAGTGGAATAATAATGCATTTCAACTTGGGAAAACTTTCCACTTTTATAGGCACACAGATGTCTCTTACCATCGATTTCTTCGAATAGGATGGTGGCCCAGTATTCATCACTGGCGTCAGTCTAGAGAATTCCCTTCCCTATTGATGGGATTTGTAACGGAGGAAGAGTTTACATAATCTCCTTAAGTTCAGCGACTACTTTAGTTTGAGATTTTCCCCAAGATGGGGGATTCTTCTTCAGCATTGATTGCAATGGAATCAACCGTTTTACAAAATTTGGAACAAAATCTCTGAGATAATTAATTATCTCGAGAAATTGCTGAACTTGTTTTGTCGTGAAATTTTCTTCAAGAAATTTTAGTAATTCCTGACCAATGTGTGGCCTTGGGTAGTATGTACCTTTTGTTAAGGTGCATACCAAGAAATTTAATTTCTTTCTGAGCGATGTTCATCTTTCTTTGAGAAAGCATGATCTCATGCTTTTTCACAATTTCTGCAAACTGCTCAAGAAGTTGGCAATGTGATTGCTCATTAGGACTGTAGAGTAGAATATCATTGATATATACTATTGCACTTGACAGGATTGGTTGAAAGATTCGACACATGGCCTTTTGGAATAAGGATTGTGCTACTTTTAGACCAAAAGGAAGAACTTTCTACTGGAAATGTTGATTTAGGATACAGAACCCTATTTTGGGTCTGTCTTCAGGATGAATGCCCAATTGCCAAAATCCAGCTTTGAGATCGAATTTGGAGTAAATGTGGACCTTGGATAATCCAGCAAAAAGAGAGTTTCTGGAGGGTAAATGTAATTTGTCATCTTGGAGAACAACGTTAAGAGGCTGATAGTTAATTACCAGTCTCATTTTTCCTCTGTTTTGCTTGGCATGCTTGTTGACATAAAAAGCTTCACAAACCCATTGAGAATCGGAGATTTCAATAAGGCCTTGCTGTAATAGTTTCAAGCATTTCTTTTAAGCTAAAACCAGATGTTTCGGATTCATTCCCATGTGACTCGCCTTGGTTGGATTGATATATTCATTCTTTTTTAAAGGATGGCGAACAAAGAATTTTGGATTCTTCCATAAAAGATAAGAGCATTTTTGAGCGAATTCAGAATGTGATTCCAAACAAGATTCCAACAACTTTTGCATGATCGGATCTAACACTCATTTGGATAGAAAAAAGTCTTTGGATATTGACAAATTCAGAGAATTGGTCTTTATATTTAAGACATTTTCCAAGAATGATACGGAGCTGAAAAATCTGAGTCATAATGTCCCAACTAATGATCAAGTCTTTGTTGGGGAGACTTGATCTGAAGATTTTTGTAGTTATAGAACACTAGGGGAAAAAATTGAACAGTTATCGGAGTGGTTCTTACATTCGCAGAGAAAGTATCTCTTGAGGCAGAGTTGAAATATCGAACACAGGAAGTTCAATATTCTTCAGGAAGAACTTTAGTATCTAAGATTGAGCAACTTGCTCCTATGTCTATGAGAGCAATGACAGTGATAGGTTTGACAAACTTTGAAGTGAAGATTTTCACAGAAAAATGAGGACAATGAGTTTGGTTTGAAAATATATTAGTGCTCTATTATGAAGATGTGAGAGATATGTGAAAGATATCTTCATAATCTGAATTTGAATTAATTTCACTGGGAGTTTGGTAACAAGGGATGACACAAAAAGTTTGTTCATATGGTTTTTCATTCGCGGAAAATAAAGATTTGATATCATCATTTTCAAGAGAAATACCAGTTTCATTCTCTATATGATGTATCAGATGGTTTTGACCTTTTTTTGCTTGGGGACAATTTTTGGCAAAATGTCATTTTGATTATAGATGAAGCATCGATTTGATTTCTCGTGGCCTGTGCGATCCTTCCTTTTGTGCAAGTATCATCATTTCTTCTTTCTTCGGAAGTGTTTAGAGTCATGTCTGGATTTCTTTATCCATAGCTTCTTGAAGTGTTTTTTTTTTCCTGGAAGATTTTCCACAAGAATCATCACAATCTCGTTTGGAGCATTTGATCTTTAGCTTCTGGCGAGAACAAGCCATGTCAAGTTCTCTATTGTCGTTGACATAGGTTTGGATCATTTGGCGCTTGATATACAATTCTTCAAGGCACAAATGGATTTCTTATTGGATTTCTCCTAATGGAATATCCTGAATTCTTCTTTGTTTGGTGAGAAAAGTTCTCTCTACTTGTTGGGATAATTCTTTGGGGATGAAAGTCAAGAAGACATGCTTCAAATTTGAATCAGCTCCAATTTGAAAGAATAACTTAAGCATTTCTCAATAATGCTTATCAAGATGTCTTTTCTAGAGAGAGCAGCATCTTCTTTAAAAAAATTCTCTTCTTTTAAGCTCCACCAAGTTAGCAGGTTTTCCCACAAAAAAATGATATAGGAGAGTAATGGCATGACCACAATTAAGTGAGAGTAGAAAGTGAAGTTGATCTTATTCTGACATAGATTGCCACCAATGTTTGAGGCTACCTGTAAACCTTGTGACAAAATAAAAAAGAACATCATACTTGTCCTGATTGGTAAGAGCTTGGGCATTTAACCAAGTGTGGAATTCCTCAAATCTTTCTTACCATTTGTGATAGGGAATATCATCAATGGTAAAAAAATTGCTTTGATGCGTTAGACACATGCTGGGAGGAATTATTTGGCTGAACAACTTCTAGTTCAGAGGGGCTTGATTCCATTTCCTAGTTTGGAGGATTGGCCATGAATATTGATGAAATTACTAGTACAAAAGGAAAGAAATCAATGGTAGGGATTGAGAAGGATAATGAGGACGAGAGGGATACCGAATCTGATTTAGTATCAAAGATGTTTGGAAAAGTAGGTTCTGCTGGAAATAGAATTTGATTTGTCGGAATGATGGGATCAGGTTGTTGAATAACAGGATCAGGTTGTGGTTCTTGATCACCCAAATCTCTTAAGAAAGATTATAACGGATTTGACAGCATCAATTGATCATGCTTTTCCCTTATAACAAGCGAGGATTCTTTAGGCATCTTCTCTTTTCCCTTTTCTTTCCTTTTTCGGTTTAGTTCTTTGAGGCGATTTTGTATTTCAGCCACATCTGTCTTATCTTGCCTGACAGGAATGTCTGTGAGAGCAACAAAAATGGACATCTGGGATGGTGGAGGAGGGGGATGCTCTGTCCGCAGAGTAGTTGGAAATTGATTGAGTCTTCCTTCTTCAAGGATTTGGATTTGCCTTTTGAGCTTCTCTATTTCCACTTTAGGACTTTCAAGATGATGATACCCTAAATGTTGTTCGGATTCCAAGGCATGAAGCCTCTTTTGGAAGTTAGAAAGCATTTTCTTGGTGGCTTCATCATATCTTCGAAGATCTTGTTGCACATTCACTATATTGGAATCAATTGCCTTGAACGCATTATTATGTGCC
Organism: Eucalyptus grandis; assembly: GCF_016545825.1. NCBI lineage: Eukaryota > Viridiplantae > Streptophyta > Magnoliopsida > Myrtales > Myrtaceae > Eucalyptus > Eucalyptus grandis. The sequence continues at coordinate 33,011,995 of NC_052617.1, read as the reverse complement.
AAAAGAGTCTCCGATTGCCAATTTAGGACAGCTTCAGCGACAGGGGTTCTTTTCTGTCTTCCATGTTCATCCACATCAGTGGGGGTAGGTATCTTGGGAACATGTCTATATTTGCCTTGTGGATTAATGAATTCTTCTGGAGCAGGGAACGAGAGTTTGAAACTTTCTCGAGCAAGGGGAGGAAAGCCTGTCTCATGGAACATGGCTATGGCAGAACTTGGTGGCGTTTCTACTGGAGTCTTGAGTGGGTAGGAGTGTTTCTTTGCCCATTTTAGTATTGGCTTATAAAATGGGGAAAGAGCTGGTTTTTTCTAAGGAGGAGATGAAGGAGGTGACAGTGGTAGAGTTGGTAAGACTGAAGGAGGAGCAGTGAACTCTGGTGATGGAGTTGATGCCTATGAAACCATAAACTGAAATTTATCACACTCATCAAGAGTATCAACGGAGAAATCTCTGTTCAAGTACATTTGGTACATAGGGTCCTTTGGCCTTTTGTGCTTTCGTCGAGGTAGAGGTTTTGCAAATGAGCCTACCTCATCGAGAGAGTTTGTGCAATAGGAACATTGACAAAAAGGATCCTAAAAACAGTGACCATACTAGTCCTTGTAATAATGGACAGGATGTCTATCACTTTTGAAGTATCTAACAAGCTTATTTGGATCCGGCTCAGAAATTAACTCGAGAACACATGATTCAATCATGAAAAGGGTTTAGAAGATAGAAGGATTTTCTTCCTTTTCTTTACCAAATTTGATGGAAACAGTTCCATCTTTCTTTCTTACGAACTCGGAGTCTAATGACTAGAAAGGCTTGTTATTCTGATGCAACTTTTCATAGTTGGTGATCCAAGTCTCTGGAAGGAGCTTGACCAACTTTTCCTTTGGGATTTGTTTGGGAACATGAATGCAGGATGCTTGATCATTTTGCATAGAGATGAATAGAGCGTCTTCATTTCCATCGTGGAAATTCAAATCAAGAGCATGATTATGCACTCGGTAAACCATTTGGTAGTGCAGTGTTGCAGCAACGGAGTCAGCAATCTGAGGTGCTCCAGTAAGCTGGATCTGGACTTTCATAAAGGAAAGTAACTGTGGGTTTGAAAGAGTAATATTGAAATTTGGATACAAAGTCACAAATACCGTTCCATCTTTCAAAATGGTTTGGACAGTACCAATGCAAGTATACTGGTATTCTAGGAACCTAGTATCCAATAGCGCAATTCTTACCACAACTGGCAAACCTTTGCGACTATGAAAAGTAAGAGCAAGACGAACAGCTCCATAGTGGACATGAGAATATCCTTGTTGAATCCACTACCTAGGAAACTCTAGAGAAATCTGGAGAGTAACAAAGTACTCATTTTCAGTGGCAGGAATAAGATGTTGGTCGAACTTGGAGGACTGGACACATTCTTTTACTTCCTTTGGAGTTTGGCGAATGAGTTGACGAATAGAGTGGATGGGAGAAAATGATGAAGTGGGTTTAGCAAAAGCAGAGTAGGGGTTCATCGGGGGAAGTTGAGTTTCAGAGATCTTGGTTTCATCGCTAAGAGAGACTTTATAAAGATAATCTATCTCATAAGCATTTGAAACACGAAAATCTGAAGGGGTTGAAGAAGACGGAGATGCAGCGAGAGAAATAGGTGCTTCTACTATCTTGGGATCTGTCATGTTGTGAAGAAATCTTCTCAGCATTGTATTTATCTACTGAGCGCATGGAACAAATACTATTACAAACAAAACCATGGCTCTAATACCATTGAGGGGATCTAGACTTAGAACCAGGGAGGGTGGAGTCAATTTTCTACAGGTATGCTTTTCCACAATGGGGAAACCTCTCTCGTTCAAGCCCCTTAGGAACAGCCTTTTAACAGAAAATCATTCTGACATTTAGTTCAGAGCCTAAAGACACTCAAATAGAACCAGGATGGTAACATTTCTAACTATCCGAGCTGCATTTCTTAGAGGATCCTACCAGACTAGAGAAGAAGAAGGAGTTTAGAAAGCTATAAAGAGGTCTTATTGTCTCCTACAGCATTTCTAGCAAATTCCAACACATAAACCCATCCAAACAAGCTTGATTTGGCCACTTTAAGTTGGAAATTGATAATGTGAACTCTAACCACCTTATGTGGCACGGCTGAGAATAACATTGACATTTTTAAAATTTTCAAATATTTTTTTGAATTTTGTATAAATTTAATCTTTTATTTTTCCTTTTCTTTTTCCCCCTTCCCTTTATCCATCTCGGCGATAGAGTTTGGTGAGTGTAGGGCAACACTCCTCCATTAGCAATGGTCATAGAACCCAGGATCACTTCCTTATCACTCCTCATTGCAAGTTGGATGTGCCTCAAGACAATCTTGTTCTTCTTGATGTCTCTCGTAGCATTTCCAACAAGTTCCAAAGCCTAAACCCATCCAAACAAGCTTCATTTGGTTAATTTAAGTCAAAAATTGCTAACATAGATACTGACTATCTTGCATGATAAGGCTAGCGCTAGTGTGAATATTTTTTTAAATTTAAATATCTTTTAAATTATTTATTAATTTTTCTTTTTCTTTCCCTTTTTTTTCCCTCCTTTCCCTTTGCCCATCTTCTTCGGTAAAAGAGTTTGGTGAATGTAAGGCAACACTCCTCCATTAGCAATGGTCACACAACCTAGGAACTTGCTCAATTCCTCATCATTCCTCACTATTTGCATTTAAAACGATAACAAAACAATAAAAATAACCAAAAACTTTATAAAAAAAAAAAAGGCTTCATGCCCATTTGATCAAAAGAACATGAGCGCGGCCAATCCGCATCACTTGGACTTCAGCGTCCCAGAAAGCCCATGAAAACAATTTAATTCATAAGATAGAGAGAGCCCATCCAAAGCCCAGGTCCAAAAAAGAAAGAACACGAGCGGAGTGATCGAACCCAAAATGAGCTTCGAGGACACCGATCGACGCTGAAATCCACCGTCTATGGTCACCCGCATTCGCTGGCGACCGCTTTCCACCGCACGCCACCGGAGTTACGGATTTAAAGAGAGGCGTTTGTACACACACATCCGTCAAAGAAGCGAGAACTCGACGTCCGCTACCTACCAATCGAAAATCCTCTCGGTTTGTTTTCCGTCATCTTCAATGGTCGGAGAACCATCGCCGTCATCTATCTTCGCCGCTCTATGCTTTTTCATGCAGAAATCTCGAAACGGTGAGATCGCGTGCTCAAGGCTCGTTCGTCAGTCACGATCCTGATCCTTCGCGGCGACCAAGAACTCTCCATGGTCAATTCGGCTGCGGTTTGTAGCTCCATTTGGCTTGTTGACCAGAGGAGTCGATTTTGGGAGAAAGGGATCATCTAGACATTGATCAAAGTCTCCCGAAGCGGTTCTTTTGCTTCACTCTCGATTTCCGATGTCCTTAATCCGTTTCCAGTATCGTCACGCTAAACTCAATCTGTCTGTCTATGTTTTCAGGCCGCGAATTCCCGAAAAGCTCATTGACTCGTTCGCAACTTCTTCGCCGACCCCGATCATCTGTGACAACACCTCATGGCCAAAAAGATTCCGAGGGATGTACATCATTACTTTGTTTTACTAAGTTGAATTCGAGATTTGTGATTAAGGCTTCGAGTACGATTAGAACGGAGATTGTGGATCTGTTGCTATGTTTAAAGACATCCTGATGTCATTGCAATTGTCTGGATCGAAATTAACACTTCGATTATGACTTTGTGATCTGTGTTTGAACCAATCACCAAGTGTTCGCTAAATGCCTGAACGACGTTGGGACGTCGGAATACAATTTTTATATTTGGTGTCTGGGATGATTGTCGTGTAATGTACCTGTTCGACTCACTTACGTTGTCTCTGTTTCTAGTGATCTTAGACTATGGTTGAGGCCTCTACATGTCTGTGATAATCGCTTAAGGAACTCCATATCGAGCGATGATATCACGACGGATGAATTGTGTCACGCTCTTTGTAGTAACATGGGCATAAGAACTGGCTTCAATCCATTTGGTGAAGTAATCAATGGCTACTAAGATAAAACGGTGTCCAATCGATACTTTAGGATTAATTGGTCCGATAATGTTGATATCCCACATTGAAAAAGGGCAGGATTCGAACATTTGATGTAGTTCATTAGGAGGAGCGTTGATTTTGTCTCCATAGACTTGGCATTAGTGACAACATCTCACATGTTGAATACAATCGGCTTCCATGGTCAACCAATAGTAACTGAGCCTCATGATTTTTCTTGTCAGGAGATGACTGTTCATATGAGGGCCACACTCTCCTTCATGTATCTCTTTTATCAGGAGTTTAGCTTCTTGTGCATCCATGCACTTCTGTAAAACTGAATCGAAAGAACCTTTTATAAAGGACTCCTCCACTGAGCAAGAATTTGGAAGCCAACTTTATTAGGTATTTTTTATCATTAGCTTGACTCCCTTAGGGGAATTTGCCTTCTCGAAGGTAATTTATGATGTCATAATACGGGGGTTGACCATCAGGTTCCTCTTCAATCATCAAGCAATAAGCAGGCTTTTTCATGACATCAATTTGCAAAAGATCAACGCTTAAGCCATCGATTACTTGCAACATTGAAGATAAAGTTACTAGGGCATCAACAAATTGATTTTGTGATCTCAGCAAATAATCAAAGGAGATTTCATCAAAGTCCTTGACCAAGTCTTCGAGATATTCATGGTAAGGAACATTTGCCATTCACCTCTCGTCTAGAGGATGATGAGTGTAGAATCACTATAAACCTGAAGTTTTCTAACTTTCATATCAATGGCTAATTGTAGACTAAGGATGCAAGCTTCATATTCATAAATATTGTTGGTATAAGGGAATATCAACTTTGCAACTACTGGATAATGTTGACTTTCTGGGGATATTAACACTGCTCCAGTGCTATAACTAGAAATGTTAACAGCACCATCAAAATACATGGTCCACTTGTCAAGTGAGAACAAATAAATTCGTTCATCAATTTTATCCCAATCATCAAACTTCCCGGCATTTTCAGCTAACATATCAGCTATGGCTCGCCCTTTGACTGACTTCTGTGCCATGCTTTGGATATCAAACTCAGAGAGTAATATTTGCCATTTAGCGAGCCTTCCAACCAATGCAGACTTCTCCAAAAGGTATTTAATCGGGTCATTCTCAATCACCAAAAGGATGTGGTGGTGAAGAGTATATTGCCTTAGTCGGTGTAGAACCCAAATCAAGGCTACGCAAGTCTTTTCCACTTTAGGATATTGGATCTCAAAGGTAGTAAACTTCTTACTGAGGTAGAATATTGCGCGTTTTATTCCATCCTTGGGTCCTTTTTGTACCAACATGGCTCCTAAAGACTCTTTGTGAATGGTGAGATACAAGATCAGAGGCACGCCTTGGATTGGCGGTACGAGTACAGGAGATTGCGAAAGATATCGCTTAAGCTCTTCAAATGATTTATGACATTCTTCATCCCAGTTGACCTTAGTACTTTTCTTTAACAGCTTGAAGAACGGCTTACTGGTTTCTGACAATTGGGAGATGAATCTCACAACATAATTCAATCTTCCTAGTAGGCTTCGGACTTCCTTAACAATAGAAGGAAGTTTCAAGTTGCATATGGCCTTCACCTTAGAGGAACCTATCTCGATACCCTTGTTATTAACCATAAATCCAAGAAGCTTTCCAGACTTTGCCCTAAATATGCATTTTGCGAGGTTAAGCCTTAGCTTGAATTTCCTCAATCGATCAAATAGTTTTCCTAAGACTTCAACATGGTCTTCACCTTGTCTTGACTTTGCAATTATGTCATCAACATAGACTTCAATCTCCTTATGCATCATGTCATGGAATAGTGTTATCATGGCTCTTTGATATGTTATCCCTGCATTCTTTAAGCCAAAGGGCATAACTTTGCAGCAAAATGTTCCCCACGGAGTGATGAATGGTGTTTTAGTTTTGTCTTCCTCTTTCATCTAGATTTGGTTATAACCAGAAAATCCTTCCATGAAGAAGAATAGTTCGAAACCAGTAGTACTGTTGACTGAGGCATCAGTTTGTGGCAAAGGAAAATCATCCTTAGGGCTGGCCTTATTCAGGTCACAGAAATCAACACAAACTCGGACTCATCCATCCTTTTTCATAACTGGGACTATATTGGCAATCCAATTAGCATAATGGGTGACTTCAATGAAACCAACATTTAAGAGCTTCATGATTTTTTCTTCAATCTTTTTCAACAACTTAGGTTTCGTCCTTCTGAGCTTTTGTTTCTTGGGCAGAATACTAGGATCGAGTGGTAACGCATGTTCCACTATCTCGGGATCTAAACCCAGCATATCAGCATATGACCAAGCAAAAACATCTTGATATTATTTCAAAAATCCAATTAATCTATCGGCATCCGCTTAAAAGAGACCTATCCTAATATTGGTTTCTCTGGGGTTATCTAAATCTTCTAAGTTCACAGTGATTGATTGCTTGGTGGTAAGAGGTTTTGACTCTTCACGTTTGAGCCATTCCCTTTCAATAACTTGAGGATCATCCTTATTCTTTGAGTTGGAATAATCGGGTTCGTCAAAATCTCTTGAATGCGAATCCAAGCCATGCAAATGACTATCATGATGTGAAATGTCATGCCTAAGTTGCAATCGAAAAATGGTTAGTATATATGAATATAAATGAATGCAATCTATGCAAATGTCATGAAAAATTTGTTTTCGAATTTGAGTTTTTGAAAAAAAAAATTATTGGGAACTAGCCCTCATGTCATTGGACGTCATTGTTCCACTAAAACATTTCGAAACTATAGATCGTGTGGAGGCCTAGGCCTCAAAGCATCATCATTGGACTAGTTTGGAAAACTTCACACATCTATTAACAAAATGTGAATTTTATTGATACGCAAAAACTGCATTACAACGTATATCATCTTGGATACATAGATTTTGTGATCCAGATTATTACAAGTGTAATCGAATGAAATGAATAAAATTCTCCTACAGGGGAGAAATGAATGGAATATGACTAAAAATGAAATACAAGAACTAGAAATAGTGGGACCTGTAGTATCTTCATCTTCATCAACAGTGCCAACCAAAATATCTTCGAACAAATCAGCGAAATTGTAGACATTGGCCTCCTCTTCTTGCAAGAACCTTGGTGGACCAAGAAAGAAGTCCTTCAATGGGGAAGGTAGGAGGCGTTGGTAGCTCTTACCTTTGATGTATGGGTTTTTATGATTACCTTAACCCTTACAGTTGCCCTGATAACCTAGGCCCTTGTGCTTGTTGATCTTGACCACCTTAATGGGATTTGGTATGCCTTGGGCAAGCTTACCCAAACCTTTCCCAATAGCAAAACCGTTCTTGAGCAGTTCTTCACTTGACATTAAAGATGCCTTTGAGAACTAAGGCTTCCTGATGATCGACTTAACAAGCACATTGTTGACACCTAAATTTTTAGGGTTAATTTTTGCTATAAAATAAAAAAATCACATGGCATATAGTTTAGGGAAATTTTATTTTGTGTTATATTGCATTAGGATTTTCACATATTTGGGTAATATACACTTTGCGAGGTGTATTTCGTGCAAAAAAGGAATTTTTTTGGATAGAATATGTGAAAAATACAAAGAGAATATCACATGTAGTGCAATGATATATTCAGAAAATTATGCACGAGTGAAATTGGAAATAAAATTTGCTTCAAAGATCTAAAATTTTCCCTATAAAAGGCGTTGCACACGTACGGACAAAGGGGGGTTTCTCTCGAGCTTTAGTTCGAAAAAGAACACACAAAAGAAGAAAAAAAGTTCTTTCGTGCGGTGGCTCTTCATTCATGCCTTTGAAAAGTCAACACAAAAAGTGAGGTTTTGAAAGTGTGCAGAGAGAAAACAGAGAGAGAGAGAGAGAGAGAGAGGGGAAAAGGTAAAAAGTAAAAAGGCAGAGGTGAGGGGACGTTTACTGTTCATCGTCTCCCTCACGCTCGCCGGCTCTATTTTGCCTTCCACCCGCAGCCACGAAGCCCGCCGGACGCCCTCGCACCTCCACCGGCCATGCCTGCATCGCTCAGCCGCATCGATCACCGACCCTCGGCGCCGCACCGCCGCACCGCCGGATCCCCTCAGCCTCCGTCCCCGCACTCGCTCGGAACCTGATCTGCCGCTCCGGTCCACCAAAGATCTGCAGACCGGACTCGAGCCAAATCTGCCCATCACCGCCCGTCGCTCCACCCGCGGCGACGCGACACCAGCAATCGCCGATCGCCTCCTCGCGACGACCCGAGCTCGAGTCGAGCCGCTCCGCCAGGCAGACCTGCGACGCCCTGTTCGACTCCGGACGCCGCCCGCACGCAAATCGCCAGAACAGGACTCAAGCCTTCCTAGTTCCGCCCCTGACCACCAGAGGCCTCCCGCCGTCCCTGCAGCGCCCCGCCGGCTGAAGCCCGTGATCCGAGCGCCCCGACGCAGCCCCCGCGACGCAGGCCCGTGCCGCCCCGACGCCGCCTCCGCTTCGCCTCCAGCCCGAGCAGACCCGCGACGCTCCCTGCTGCCTCGCTGCCGACACGCCGCTCCGGAGCCTCGCCGGAACCCTAGCCGGTGATCCCCCCCTCGCCGGACCGGCCACAGCTTTGTTTTTCTTTTTCTTTTTTAGAAAAAAAAAGAAAAGAAAAGAAAAGAAAAAAGAAAAACAAAAGAAAATTTAGGTATTTTCTTTATCTTATTTTGTTTTATTATTTTTGCTATTTTATTTTATCTTTTTAGTGTAATTATTCCTTTAATGTGAAATCGAAATTCCATGATATGAAATTGCCTAGGGCTAGTGATTGTCGGTCCAGATTTTATTTCGAAATCCGACTGCAATTACTTTTGTATAATCCGTCTCCCATTCGAGATCCGGGATTCGTGATTTATGTGAAATTGGCCAACCCGATCTCATGCGAGATATGGTTCGTCGATTTAGGAATCGATATGGCTTGATTTCTTTGTGGTGTTACTTAAATTAGTTTTTTTTTTTTTTAAAAAATCAAAAAAATGTAGTTTTAGGGTTTGCATGTTCATAATAGGAATTTTATTTCGAATTTTCAAAAATCAAAAAAATCAAATCAATTAATTTAGGTTACTAGTTTTTTTAAAAACTTGGATTGCATGTTTAATTATTTGGCAATTATTAATTTCGAAATTTAAAAAAAGGGAAAAAAGGAAAAACACAAAAAAAGTCATTATGCATATGTCATGTAGAATTAGGGCATTCTTTGCACGTCATTGCATGCTAAGATTGCATATTATAGGTTTAGATAATTTCTCCTAAATAGATTGCATGCTTATTAGGAAAATAAAAATCATGTGCACGTCATATAGAATTAGTTTCATACAATGCACGTCATTTAGTGATTTTTGTTAGATGCATTTAATTAGAAATTGCCTGTCATTAGAATTAGGTCATTAGATTAATTTAGATTGCATATTTAAATGTTGCATTTCTTTAATTTCGAATCTCATAGAAAATAAAAAAAAAAATTATTTAGAATAAATCATCTCATGCTTAGGATAGACTACATGCTTAGTTATGTCATATTGCTTATGTCATATAGCTAAGTCATGTTGCCATGTCATATCATTTCATGTTAAATTAGTGGCATGCATTGCATAAAGCATGATTCTCATTAATTAAGTGAAAACAAAACAAAAATTGCGTGTTAATTAGAAACCATATCTAGGGTTGTTGATGTGGATTTTAATTTAACATTGCGAATGCTTTCGTTGCTTTGAGGTAAATCCTGCAATTTATGCACATGAGTGATAGACACCAACTCAAACGAGTGGTAGCTCGACTCTCCCTTCACCTTAGGCTCAATGAAAGGTATGACGGTGTTATGGAAAGTCTCAACATCTCTTTCACATCGGATAGTCACACTCTTTCCATCAATGGGAAGTTTCATCATTTGATGAAGACTGGAAGGAATGATTGCTGCAGCATGGATCCAAGGCCGTCCTAACAGCAGGCTAAAGTTGCTTGGAATATCCAGTACTTGAAATTTTTTTAGTAATGGTAACAGGGCCAATCGTTAGTGGCAAGTCGAATTCCTCTATCGATTCTTTTCTCATCCTGTCGAAGGCTCGGACGAGAATCTTTGGAGGGTGAACATTTTTCATTCCTATCCCTAATTGACGGAGGGTGGATAAAAGGAAAATGTTCAAGGCTAAACCATTATCGACCAGGACCCTCGAAATCCTAGTCCTAAAATGTTGAGCGGACTCATATAATGCCTTAGTATGTGCTTGGCCCTCAAGAGGGAGGTCTTTCTCAGAGAAGGTTATTTGATCTCTAAGAAGCATAGCACCCACAAACTCCTCCAATTGTACCTCTCTAATGGTCTCGGGCACATGGACTTCATTCAAGATTTTGAGGAGGGCATTTCTATACTTTTCAAAGGTCTTGAAAAGCTCCAATAGGGAAATTTGTGCAGGTATCTTGCGCAATTGGTCTATCACTTTTGCCTTACTTATCTTGAGTGTTTTGAGGAGTTGTTCGGCTTCCTTATTAGTTACGGCCTTCTTTTCCACACGTTCACATGGTGGGTAGATTCAATCCAATTAGGTGACAGCGTCGATTTCATTTGTATTATAGTTCCAATAGACCGCCTTAGCATCATAAGTAGGAGTCACCTTGATATTAGAATATTCACCAACTTCTGGCGGCAATTCAATCATAACGGGTTTATAACCCGCACTTGAGATCTTCATGACTCCAAAATTGTCAATTAGTGAGCTGACTTCGATAACACCCTTATCTTATCAGTTGCACCAGTCCCACGAGGGATTTTCTCCTTAGTCAGATCAATCACAACAGGCTCAATCATAGCCACAAAGTCATCCCCGAATTCATCTCCCCATCCATTAGGGAAGATACCTTTGGGGTTTTGGAAATAACTTGGGGGAGGAATACTTGACCATAAAGTTATACTTCCCACTTGGTTGTCCCAAGGTGTCCACCACTTCGCCTCCCTCACGGGCTTTCCTTATGAACTCACGATGCCAAAGAGAAGTTTTGTATTCATCCTCATCTGCGTCGTCGGAGTGGACCTCTTTATCTTTCGGCAAAGTTAAAGTAAGGTCTTCTTCATCATCCCATCCACTCGGGACAATATCCTTCATGTCAACGAAGAAACTTGGTGGTGGTGTGAACTTCACCTCAAAGTTATATTTGCCACTTGGTTGGCCAATGATACCAACATCTTCACCATTTTCGCGAGCTTTTCGAACAAACTCACAGTCCATGCGACAAGCTTTATATTCATTCTTGCTTCCAGTGTCAGAGTCTTGGTACATAGGGGTTTTGCTTTTCGAGACTTGGTGATCCTCCTTTCGAGTGTCATCCTGACTTGGATCCCCAGCCTTTTTATGACTTTTGAGATTATATCCTCCCCAGACAAATCAACTTCAACTAGAGACATCCGTCTCGGAGCAGGCTCACCATCTTCATATTAGATAATTCCCAGCTCAGCAAGCTTTGCTAAGCAAGCTATCTTCTCATCACGAGTGATGTTACCTTCCAGCTGGTGATTAGCAAAGGTCGTGATCTATTCCAACCTTTGGATATCCATTAGGAGTATATGCTTGTCATCATCCCCAAAAATCATGTTGACATCTTCAGAGTGCTTTGGAATGGGGATTTTGTTGGACATTTGGCATTGAATATTTAAAGGTGAGCAATTTCTTATCCAGCAAATTTTGAATCTTGGAATGAAGCATAAGGTAGTTATCCACATGGTGACCCTTCTCTCTCATGTGAAACTCACATGTCTTATTAAGGTGGAATTCGGGGAACTTTGGCGGATTATCCCTTGGGATCTCCCTCACCACGAGATGACTTTCAATTAGCATCGGAAGTAGCTAAGACATGGGTCTAGGCAATGGAGTAAACTGCCTTTGTGGGGCTTTTCCTTTGCGCTCAAAGTTTTGGGAAGAGCTCCCTATCTCCACGGTAGGTTTATGAGCCCGGGGGTTGTACGTTTTCTGAGAAGAGGAGTTTTGTATATAAGCAATCTCCACAGTTGATTCCTTATATCTCTTTGTGGCATATCGACGGTCCGTGGTCTCGACCAACCTTCCTTCATGCATGATCCCCTCAATGCGTTCACCTAACTCCACCAAAGCGGCAAAGTTGATACAAGTGTGGTTGTACATTTTCTCGAAGAAGTCCCAAGGCATGGCTTGAAGTGGCAATTTCATAACCTCCTTCTCAGACAGGGGTGGCTTTACTTGAGATGCAGTGGCTCTCCACCTTTGAGCATAAGCTCTGAATGTTTCAGTTCTCCTTTTCTCGACCCGAACCAATTCCTCTCAAGTTGGATCGATCTCGGTGTTGAAATTGAAATTATATTGTTGGAGGAATTCGTCAACGAGATCCTCCCAAGTATGGATCTTCTCCAAGTCCAACTCTATAAACCACGTTAACATAGGACCAACTAAGCTATCCTAAAAGGAGTTAATCAAGAGCGGAGGATTGTCTGAGTAATGGGCCATCTTGCCCAGATAGTACTTTAAGTGGGTCTTGGGGCATCCACTGATGTTATACTTCCTCGTAAACTTGAGCTCCTTATAGAATTCAAGGGCCTTAACCTTGGCGAAGTGCGACAACTTATTAAACCCCTGCAGTTGATAGCCTTGTGGCATGCAAAGGCGTTCCTCAATCTTTGCGAGGCATCTTGAACTTTCCTCATCAAGGTACGAAGTTGGGGTTTCCTTACATGGAGCCTCTAAATCAATAACTGTCGGGGCTGCAGTAGGAACCTCTTTAGTAGGCCCTTTTTCGATGGGTTCTGCTACCGACACATCAAAAGGCGCGGTAGGAGGATTCGTGGTAGGAGCAATAGGAGCTACATGAGTTAAGTTTTTGACTTGGTTGGAGAGATAAACTAGCAGCACCATCATATACACCATTTGGTTCTCCATGCTAATAACATGAGCACGGGTATCTTTGTTCTCCATTATTGTTTGGTGGTTAGTACGTACGATAGATCGTTTTTCAACCGTCTTTTAGTACCTTTTGAAAGAAGATAACTTGAATTAGTACAAGTCAAAAGAAATCAAGAAATACAAAACCTAGTCAATTTTATATTTTCTTGAGATGAAATAACGATAAGAAGTGTGTATGATCCCAGTATCATATAACATCCTCTCATCAAAATTTATTCAAAAGAAATTATACAATTGAAAATGAACGACGACAAATATTTAATCAGAATGCGCCTTTTCTAAAAATTAAGTGAAAATGTTCATGAATTTTATTGATTTCATTGAACAATCACAAGGGAAATAGAACCTTGCATTCTTGAAGCTTACAAAGCGGTTCAATTTTACATGTAATATGAAAATGAATATAAGGAAATCTTGATAGAAAGGAGGGAAACACAAAGGAAATCCTTTTACAAGAAAAGAATATAAGATGGAAACCTAACGGCTAGGCGGGATCGTGCGGAGATGCTTGTTATCATGGGCCAAGCATTCCTCATCGATTAAGGCATCGTCTTCTTGCTCCTCAACATGAGCTCACCAAAAACCTTGAGGCTCGGGAATATCAGGCAATTGAACCTCAAGCCTAGGTTCTACTTGACGGTAGACGTAATCGATGGTAGCGTGATGAGTCCTCATCTCTCCCTCCAAGTTTGCTTCATCCACGGCGAGCATGTAATGTGAGGAACAGGAGTACCAAATTCTAATAGCAGCTTGAATTGCAGCCTTGATACGGTCAATTTGGTTTTCCTCGATTATTCATCATGATAATCAATATGATATAACCCTAGCTTGAGGATTGGCGGGATCGTTTGAAGTGCGCGATATTGGCGGAGCACCCTTAAAGGGTAATAAGACGTTAAACCTATCAATCTCACGAGGGGGAGTGGGTCGTCAACTCCACTAACAAGGCACACCTCGGGATTCCCAAGCCACTGAACATGCCATTGGATTAAGCTAGGGTTGAGGAAATGAAACCATATAGAGAAAGATCATGACAGAAAGAATTCATTTCTTTGGCAAAATCTACGAATGGGATTATGATATTTCGTGACATCGACAATCTTCATGTGAGGGAATTCCTTGATATGTGAAAAGAGCCAAATTTGGAGAAGTCCTAATGGGACTTTAAGAGTTCCTCGGCCATTTGCTTTGAAACAATTAAGAGACACGAAAGTTTCGACAAGGATCATGTGTGTAAAACAATTAAAGGCGCACACTTGATTGGCAATGTGAGTGAATAGAGGATCAATTGTTTTAAAGGTATGTGGGAATACCACAAAGCCAAAGAATATGAGTAGGAAGACATGAGAAATTTGATTCCCAAATTTAGGCTTAAGGCTAAGGAAATGTTGTTCAAGGAAAGTATAAGGCATGGAATTCGAGTTTCCTTCAAGAATGGCCTTAATTTTGTTGGTAGGGATATTGAGGAATTGGCTTAGAAGAGATATTGGATCTTGACCAATAGGAGGAGTGACAAAACCTAAAGAAGCTTTACCTTACTTGATGGCTTTTCGGAACTCCTCAATTGTAGGGGTCAATTCATATCGATTAAACACGAAAGTGGAAGTCATGGGTGTGGCATCCTAAAACTCCATGGCAACCTCTAGATGCCTTACAACCTATGGAAGGGTGATGGATGTATCAATGACCTATGTTGTGGTCTTTAGACCAAAAGAAGTGTAATAGATTAATGGCCAAGCAATGAAACTCATTGCTTTATCACAAGAGTCTTGTATAATGAAGATTCTTGAACATTTCAATATGTAGCATTGTAATCCCATTGATACCCATGTCATGCAAAGTGAAGGCCTAAGTATTGAGATGTATCCTAAGACTCCAAAAGAAATTAAAGTGATGGAAATTGTTCTTTACGCTAGTGCGGTCGGAAGTTTAATGTATGCTATGATGTGTACTCGACCCGACATATGTTATACCATGGAATTGGTAAACCGATATCAATCAAATCCCGGTCAAGCACACTAGAAAGCAGTGAAGAGGATCCTAAGATACTTGAAGGACACCATGGACTATCGACTTTGTTACCAAGGGAATAATTTATGCCTATTAGGCTACTCATATGCTGATTGGGGTGGAGACCTAAATGAGCGTAAATTGACTTCTGAATATGCGTTCTTGCTTAATTGATGTGCAATTTATGGAATAGCAAGAAACAGACATGCATAGCCTTATCTACGATAGAGACTGAATTTATTACATAATCTGTCGCAGTGCAAGAAGCAGTATGACTAAAACATTTCTTGGAAAATTTAGCGACTGTCACTAAGGTTCCAAAACCGATAACAGTTTATTGCGATAGCCAAGCAGTCATTGCCTATGTGAAAGATCCCAAGTATCATGGAATGACGAAGCACATTGACATAAAGAATAACTTCATAAAAGATATAATAGTGCGGAAAGAAGTGATCATTTAATACATTACAACCAATAGAATGGTTGTTGATCCATTTACAAAGGCTGTTCTGAGAGACATATTCTTAACCCATAGGATGTCACTAGGATTGCGTAGAATGTAATATGTGTTATTATAAAGGATCATTGGTTAATATATATATGAACATATATACTGTACTTGTTTGTTTATTAGTAATTTAATGTCACACGAGCAATCGCCTCAAATGTTATCGATAGCACGTTAAGATGAAACGTTATGTACAAATAAATACTGAAAAGCAAGTTTAGTACATAAAATAATATGTCACCTTGATTGGAGTCAAAATAAGGTCTGTGATTTGTTTATAATAAGACCGAACATGATAGTTCCACAATCATGTATGCCTGAAAGATGCCGAATGCGAGTACTTAATTGGGCGCTATAGAAAGCGAGTTGATATAGCACTTGAACTAAACATGAGAACGTGAGAAGCACGTGACTATGTTTAGGCTAAGATCCATATAGTATATATATTTAATAAATGACATACGCTCTTATAGAAAGAAAAATCCATTATAGCATGTAATTCATACTACATGTGCATAATACGACCAACAAGGGAAGGTGAGTAAAATTATCCCTATTTATTCATCATGTGAGCTCTTGAGGTAATTTATAATTTACCTCATTTTGTGCCATATGTTACTTCTAACTATGTACTTGAAGTGAAAATCAATGTTGCTACTTTAGCATGTTACCGGCGGTTATGAATAGATATGGCCTTATGGGACGTGTCTAGGAAAGCAGTTGTTCTGAAATGGAGAGAGACATGAGTGTGAATGAAGACTATTATTGTTTTACATCTATCACATATATTTACCGATCGACCAATTATATCACCTTCTGTGATTGCGGATATAATTGTAAATACATGGTGTTTTGAGAATAGTCAAGTATAGGCTTTAACGGATATGTATACTTGAATTGATGTAACAAAATATGTTTGGGGCACTGTGAGACATCAATTGTTTATTTCTTTTCGGGGTTGTAGCCATTATGTCATCCCTAACAGGTGCATAATTTGAGCTCCCAAGTGCGGGTGTACTCACTGGTCGCACGGCTTACTTGCTAGTATAAATTGTT
Source organism: Eucalyptus grandis (assembly GCF_016545825.1). Classification (NCBI taxonomy): domain Eukaryota; kingdom Viridiplantae; phylum Streptophyta; class Magnoliopsida; order Myrtales; family Myrtaceae; genus Eucalyptus; species Eucalyptus grandis. Next base: position 32,995,439 of record NC_052617.1, on the reverse strand, counting down.
TTATAGAGTTGATGAATGTTGAATACCTTATATTCTTGTAGAGCGCTATCAAGCCCATCATGTCCGAGTGGGAGATGATGTAATTAATGAGTACGTCTATGATGGAGTGCGATTGGAACGCACCGTTTCGTCTTGATATACTACGATGGAAAAACACCATTTGAAAGGGTGTGAGTAAGTCATATAAAAGAATCCTGGTGATAACCGTTGATACGGTTGGCAGAACATACGCTCAGAATTTTCTCTCAATTTCTTGTCCCCTTTCCATCAAAAGAAAGAAGGCGTTCCATTTTTCATTTACAAGAATAATTGGCATTTACGCCATGGAAATCGGATGCTTTCCTTGTGATTGCATTCAAACCAACGTGAAGTATTTTTGTTCGTGATTCATCAGCAATTCAATGTTTGTTCCGGGGTTAATTGTTGTTTGCGCATTGAACAAAAGGTAAGTTGTCTTCCGCCGACTTAAATTCCAACATCGAAGGAAGCCATAGGCTAAATGGGCAACTCCAATCTCAACACTCAATAGAACCAACGCAAGAGAAGAGCCTAAGGAACAAAAAAAAAAGTAATATGTAAACGCGATGTACCAAAACAGCATCAGATTCAATTGCCAATGGTTTAAAAGAGTCAGGTGGAAGTGGCAAGGAGACCACCCGACCGCCACACCTAAAAGAAACATAAACAAAAAGAAGGAAGAAGAAGCGGACAATACCAAACAGACAGAATCTCCATAACAGGAGAAGCCGATGCAATCCATAGAGGGAAATCGGCTTCCTTTATCGGACAACCATGCCCCAATTACACAACAAAACAAGGATTCCCACCAACAACTCCCCATGCTTCCACATATGGCAGAGGATTCGACCAAACAAACAAAAGTAACCCCCCTCCCCTGGTAAACATCAAACACGGAATCCAATACAGGGGGATTAGCCCCCATCGTAAAGACCGAGGATTGACATGGATATTAATGAGCCAAAAGAGCCATCCCAGTAGAATTCGGAACCCCACACAACAGAAAAGAAATTGCAAGACAAAATGAAAGAAATTGGACCCAAAATGGAGTTTCACGAGCCTCAGCATACCTGCGCGCTCTAGCGGGACGAGTGTGGGGAAAATAGAGGAGAAACACACATTCTCTATTTCTGCCTCTGTCTCTCTGGAAGGAGGTCTGTGGTGGTCTCAAAGTGAACCTGACAGACCCAAACAAGACCTAAAGAAGTTCGATTGGGAAGTGACGACGGGCGATGAGCAGCAACCATTAAGCCTCCCAATCAGACCGTGGTGTGCGCCGGTGCGAAGAGGGAGTACCCAAACGAGGCGAGAAAGCCCAAATGCGATAGTCACGTGAGCTAAGACGACAGCAAGAGAGAGGGAGGTGAGGAGAGCGAGTACAATGTTGGTCAGGAAGAGCTTGAGAAGGATCGAAAACGAGATCGATGGATTTGACGACGATGCGGGCAATCCATGGTGCTGATCACGGAAGTTTCGTCGTTGGTGACTCAGCGCACCAGCTACTTTCAGAGCACAGAGCAAAAGTGAGAAAACGAGAGGTGAGAAATGGGGTTTGGTTCTTGAGAGAGGTTATTTAGGTTTATCGGTTTGGTTCGGTCAACGGAATCGATAAAACTGAACTAGTTAAAAAAGTTTCGATTTTTAATGAGAACCGAACCAAATAAGAACCGAACTGAAAAAACCAAACTTTTCGGTCAAATTCGATTTTCGGTTCGATTTTTGACACTCCTACCTTAATTTATCTTTCTTGATTATGTACATCTCGATGACTTGGGACCATAAATCATAATTGGTCCCATCCAACTTTATTGAAATCTGTGGAGAAGATGACTCATCTAGCGATGTATGATTCTGGGTTTGATTCTACCTCAAAATCTCTTTCATCCGATTCATCAAATCCTCCAAAATAGCAATTGCATTATTGGAGGTCTATCCTTGTCCCTAATGAGGCACCATATCACCTTGGTCTAACATAGCTTCGGATCACTCTCCTGGACAGTTCTCCAATGGAATCGAGCTGCTACCGTCGGAGTTGGTGCAAGGATCAGAGCAATGTCAAACTGACTTCCCTCATATCAATGTTGGTTAGATCGTGGCATAGGAAACCTCATGATAGCGGCACAACTGGAAGTAAGTCTGGTGAGTCTAATTAGTAATGGGGTAGCGATGCGGTAATTAGAACAACACGGCGACACAGTAATCAAAACAACATGGTGGCAGCAACAGCAATGAAGCCCTAACTATTAGGTCAAGTCTGGTCAGTCCAATCAATCTGATCAAATTTGGTTTGGGTCAATTTTAGAGTCCCTAATTCAACTCTGCTATGATACCATGTTAAAAAACTAAGAACAAGAAGGAAGAAGAAAGGAAAAGAAAAACGAGAATGATGAAAATATATTTTTAGGGCAAACTTTTCGTCTTCTTTTCATCCTTGTACATGTATAAAATTTATAACACAAAAGATAAGAACAACGGAAAGAATAAACAAGATTACAATACAATTACAATTTCCTACTTTATCTCTAAGTATCTTTGATTTTCTCACTTTATCTCCAAGTATCTTTGATTAAATCAATTAAGATCAAGGTCAATGGTAAAATTGTATTTATTTTCAACATTCCCCTTCCCTAACCCTTAGTGCCAACGAGGGCATCATGGCCCTCACTTGCATTGCAACACCCTCACCCACTGCTAGTGAGGGTCAGCTAGTGACCCTTGTCAGTGCTAAGAGTAGAGGAAGGGGAAGGGGGAAAAATAAAGAAAATAAAAGAAGAATGAAAAAATTGTAAAAAAAATTAAAAAAATATTAAGATAATATTTTAAAAGTGCCACGTCGTACTAATAGTGCTACGTCGGTGTTGGCCAGCCAAAATTGGTTAGACAGACTGAACTAGTACAAATACAAAAGGTTTATAACTGAATTAACAAAAAAAAAGTTTAAGACTGAATTGTCGCATTTGTCATAGGTTTATGACTTTTTTGATAATTCTTCCACCGTATAAATCTTGGCACATATATATATATATATATATATATATATATATATATATATTTTAACATAAATCTCGGCACATATTGACAAGTGGCAAATAATTACAAATTATTTTACCCAAGTTGTCGATGAGCATGCTAATTGAGGAGCAAGATGGTCCATTCAAAGGATTGCACCAAGGTTCATGCACGTGAAAACCCACTAAGGGAGATCGTGGATAAAAGTTGATCAACGTGGAGAGATCGACAATTGTTTTGAAGAAAAGACTTGCCAACATGGGATTGAATTTTTGGAGGCGTGGAAGCATAGTTACAAATATTAAGGAACTTCTCCCAAACGATTATGATAGAAGACCCATAAATATCATGTTTCCATCAACTAGAAAAAAGACCCTAGGCAATCAAAATGTAATCTTTTATTATCTTTACTTTTCCGCACTTTATTTTAATCTAGTTATAGCTTCCCAATTTACGTTGTCGATTAAATTTTGATGCATATCTCTATCCTGGGTGTCATGTTATAGATTAAATTCTAGTGTTACATATTTGCACGTTATCAAGTTTTGTCGTCAATTAAATTCCAATGTAGTTCATGTATGTGTGTTGCTCTGAAAGTAGTCGTATTTCAAGCTTTGTCTTTGATTGTTGGCACAGTTTGTATGAATAGTTTGGTTTGGAGCTTGAAATAAATGTTTGTAGTTATTTATTGTCTGCCTGGATATTTTTTATTCAAAGTTGCCACGAAACCTATCTCCTATCATCAAAAGCCAAAGAAAAACTTTCGGAAAAGATATTTTGTTGTAAGCGGAACAAAGCCAAATCTATGACAAATTATATAGCATGAAAGGCAAAATTTAATTAGAAAATAGTTTTTTCTTTTCTTTTCTGGTGTGTGGGATAATGTGAGGCAATCTTCAAATATAAAAGTTAAATTTTTAACATAAAATCTCATGTAATATAATGTGAAAAGTTGTTTACTTGAGTGTCTATTCATGTGAGTTTTCTTACATGGAATTTTGACTTCAATGTGGCATTTTTCAAAGAAATTCGAGTCGAACGTGGACAATCTTAAGAACTACTCTCGCATATTTTATCATGAATTGTTTTGATTGTTTAGAGTTGCACTTGTATATTATCTCTTTCCTTCTATTTCCTGATTCGCAGATTCATGATAAAACATTTTGTTGTATATATGCATTTGCTATCATATGATTGACCATTAATTATGGGGATAACCATATGACTAACAAACATTGTAGATAAATCCGATTAGATACTTGTATAGATATTATTGTCTTCTCACATATTCAAGCATGACGGCAAATGCAACATTCCTTACTCTATTTATTTTTAGTAGATCGATTTAATATCTTTCTCGCTCTCGAAAAAGAGGATGAGGATTGGAGTAGAGTAATAATGCACATTTGTGATCCGAATATCTCCCAACTTTCTAACTGTATTTATTTTTCAACTTCAATGAATACAAGCAAGAAAACACATATATATATATAGAGGCAAACAATTATTCGGCCTAGCACAATATTGGTGTTCTCTCAATTAGCCATTGATGACCCGTCGTTTCCATCTTATCTCCCCAGCACTTCTAGTCAGATTCAAAGCATTTCTTTCCCCGTGCAAACAAAAGCCATCACAAACTATTGTTAAAGTTTCGAAAAGTTGCTTTTGAGCACGGAAGATTTCTTTGGACCAAAAAACAACACGAAAGATTTCAGCCCTTTTGTTTTGCGCCCGAGATGTGTTGGCCCATCTATGGTTAAAGTCAAGCGGTCATCTTAGTTTTCGGCCCAATGGGATCTTCATTGGCCCTTTTCTCGTCACCTGTTGTCTTGACACTATTGTTAAAAAACAAAAACAAAAAACAAAAACTTTGGATAAAATTACGAAAATGCCCTCATTTGTTGTGTCATTTCCTCAAAATACCCAAAATGAAGATACTTTTATTAGCCAATCGTTTGGAGAGGGTGTGCATTGCCAAAATGGATGTGGAATTTGTGCCGATCCAACTACGCAAAAGATTGGCGTAAAAAAAAAAAAAAAAAAAAAAAAAACTACGCAAAAGATTGTTCATGGAACCACTATCAAGCTAGGTGCGTGCATGTTACTTGAGCCCAACAAGACAAAAGATGGATGAAATTTGTATAAAATTATCAATACATTCTAATTATCTATATTATTATATAAGTTCAAGAGAACCTCCTAAATCACTAGGTTTGTCTATTCTTCCCACATAGGAAAGAAGAGATGAGAGTTCGAATCTTCACTTTCTCGAGGAGTTGAGGATGATTTAACTCTAAACGTGAGTACAAAGTAAAAAGTCTAAAAGTAATTGTTAAAGATGAGTAAAGTATAACCGAAAAATTAGAATATCATATTTTAAAGGGATTATAAACTTATTTTTCTCTTCCAAATATTCTTAATTAGTATTTTATAAATTTTTAATTAATGGAGAAATGCGTAAAATGATAATTCTATTTCATCTCTTGCAAGGTTAATTTTGAGATTTCAGTTTAATCTATCTTATCAACAACCTCATTAAAAAATAATTTCGGGACACTTTTCTTTTTCTCCCCCTTATATGTATGTGTGTAATGTCTCGACATTGAATTAGTAATCTCCTTTCATTAATTAATATAGTGCAAGACTTTAAGATGTATCAAATCAAAATTGTGTAGTGGAAGCTTTTTGTCATTCATAATGACTATGTCAACTATATATAATTAAAAAAATCTAAATATTGAATAATTGATTGAAAAATATTAATTCCGGAACTCATATAAGAAAGGTCGTGAACAAAGAGATCCTGAATTTTATGCGATTAGAATTTATTCTGTTAGCATTAGTGTAAAAGGATATTTATTTGCCAAAAAATTATTTCATATTTAGCTTTATAATCTTGTACAAATCTTCTTCTTCTTCTTCTTCTTCGGATGTTTCGTGTGCAACTTTACAAAATTCAGAAGAAGAAGAAGACCAAAATCCTCCGACCTTGTTTTCCGCTGCACAAGAAACCAACCATGTCATCGTCGACGGCCTCGGCTGCCGCCGGCACTTCGCAAGAGGAAAGCTTCCCTCCGCCCCCCGTCCCGGTGCCCGCCGCCGACCCTGCCTCTACTTCCTCCTCCCTCGGCGGCGGCGGCGGCGGCGGCATGACTCAGGCTTATTGTTTCTCCTCCGGAAACCCTAGGATTGAAGAGACTCGCGGCGTTATGCACCTCTTCCCGGACGACGCCGTCTCGTCCTCATCCTCCGATCTCCCGGTAACCTGGCATTGCCCATGAGCTTGGATCGTTTGATATCCTAAGAATTGTCGCGTGGAATGATTCTAGACGTGTCTTCGTTAGCTTAGTTCGATGATTCTGTTGGAGAAATTGTGCTGATATAGGAAGGGGTTTGAGTTAGAGGTGGTGGTTTGGTATTGTTAGTTATTTAGCGCGATGCCGGGTTTGTGGCTGTTACTTTTGTTCAGTGCACTCTTTGCTCTGTTTTGGTCTGCGAGTCAATGGAACAAGGAATGAGTAGTGTCAGACTTGATGGTTGGTATAACATTTTTGTGCCTTTTGTTCAGGTTGGAAGAAAGCCTCTTATCTGCGTGTTCGGAGTGCCTGATCACATGACGTATGCCGACTTTTGCCGGTTCTGTGCTTCATTTATTCATCATATACTGGAGATGCGAATTGTCAGGTTCAATCTTGGACTACTTTGCTCCATTTTCAATTTATTGACTTTGCTTGTGCTTGTTCATCGAATACATTGCTCTGATGTCTTGTTGGTGTTTAGAACTGACGGGATGGAAGACCGATATAGTATCTTGATACGAATGGATGGTCAAGATAGTACAGATAACTTTTACCGGTATTTTAATGGGAGGCGTTTTAATTCTCTGGAAGTACGTTGTTCTCTTTAAGTACCCCTTTTCTCTCTATTTATGTTGAATTATTCCATTTAACATTTCCTTAAGACTTTTATGCAAAATGCTTTATGTAGGTAGAGGTTTGCCACATTCTTTACACCGTTGATGTACAGTACACTGGTTATAAAGGTTCAGTTGAGCAGCCACAGACTTCTCCAGTGGCCACAAGTGAGCAGCCATCATGTCCAGTCTGTCTAGGTATGTTTGTCGTTTCTCTCGAGTGATGGCTTTTGCTTGGACAAACTTTCCATGCATACGAGTGATTGGCTTTAGGTTCTAGGCTTTAGAGTAAGAGTAATAGTTCTTCAAATTTGATTTGGGGTGCTTGTGCTCAGAAGTATTCTCCATACAGCAGACCCTAGACTGCGTCACATGGCTTGCTGAGTAGCTACACTTTTCTTTTGAGTCTCTTCACCGAGCGTGACTTAGGTAGCTTAGCTTAGCTTTGCCTATCTTTTTAAATTCCTTCTCCCTTTTTTACTGTCTCAGGGACCCTGTCTTGTGAAGTCCTGACTCCAATCTTTTGGAGATGCTTCACTTAGCAAACCATGCTGAGCTAACATGTTGCGCGGCTTAAGAATTTTGTGCTTGTGCTATTATATTTACCTGCTTTTAATCTCGTCTTTGGCGGTGCTCAAATTGGACTATATCTTTTCTTGTCAGGTCACTAGGGAATGTTTCTCATTCAAATCAAGTTGTTTTGTCATCTTTAAACATGACATGCTATTACATGGGTAATTTTGCAGAGAGGTTAGACCAAGACACAAGTGGCATTCTGACAACCATCTGTAACCATTCTTTCCATATTTCTTGTATTTCGAAATGGAGTGATTCTTCTTGTCCGGTAAGTTATTTAGTTATTTTTCTCCTAAACTATTAGCTTGGTGATCTTGTTTAGAGTTATTTGGAAGGTTATTATAAATGATCGAAGGTACTAGTGTTGAATCATATTTGGGGTCTTCTTGAGACAAATATTAATGGATTTCATTTGTTTTAGGTCTGTCGCTATTGCCAGCAACAACCAGAGAAGTCAATATGTTTTGTTTGTCAAACATCAGAAAATCTTTGGATGTGTGTTATATGTGGTTTTGTTGGATGTGGAAGGTAACAAACCATTCAGTTAATATTGTATTTCTCCTTTTTACATTTTTTTAATTTCACATTCTTCCTCCATAAAGCATGAACACCTAACACAACCATTGATCAGGTATAAAGGAGGACATGCCAGAGTGCACTGGAAAGAAACGCACCACTGTTATTCTCTTGAGTTGGAAACTCAACGTGTTTGGGATTATGCCGGTGACAACTATGTGCATCGGCTCATCCAATCCAAAACTGATGGAAAATTAGTTGCGTTGAATTCCCACTGTATGCACTCTACAGATGGTTGTGGAAGCTGTAATTGTGCCAATTCTGGACTCAATGAAGCTCTTCTTACTAGCAAAGTGGAATTTGTAATGATTTCTAAAGTCTACTTTAATTCTTTCTTTCAATGTTTCACTTGTTTCTCAGGCAAATGAATGCATTTTGTTTCAACTTTGTACACAGATTGTTAAGGAGTATGAGGATTTGCTTGACACTCAACTTGAGAATCAGAAACTAGTGAGTGTCTGATTTAGAACTTTTATTCTGACAGATTCATTGACTGGGTTCTGAGTATGTTGATTCAATTATTTTGAAAAAATATGCGAGAGTAGTTCTTAAGTTATCCTTCTTTTATGGTTGTAGTATTATGAGACTTTGCTTCAAGAATTTGAAGAAGAAACTGAAAGGGAAATTTCTGAAGCTGTTGAGATGGCTTTAGGCACTAATAGTAAAGTGCAGAAAAAACAGGCCAAGCTGGACGAATGTGTCAGAGAGAAGAAGTTTCTTGATGAAGTAAGTTTAGATTTAAAGAGTTGTTGATAGATATCCTGTCATGTATCTATATATATATTTTACTGAAATTGGATTTGATTTTTCATGTAGCTCAATGAGAATCTTATGGCAAATCAGGGGATATGGAAAGCAAAGCTTTTAGAGGCTGAGGAGAGGTATGTTGTATGTGTAGTTTAGCATTAAACACAATAGCAAGCATGTTAGTTAGATGGAAGCTAAGCATTAACTCGGGTATCGAGGGTCAATTTTGTAATACCTAGACAGGGCTGTCTAGATCTTTTTCATGACAATGGTATTATTGCCTTTTCATTTACTGTGACTTTTTCATGGTTTGTTTATGGTAACTTGATGCCCTGTTAAATAATCGGTAGAATGCCTTGGCTATGGGTAATAGACACAGGCTCTAAATTTTGATTAACTGAAGGAAAATTTCAGCATTGAAAGAAATTGTTTCATCTTCTACCTGAAGAATTTTCTCCTTTTGCTTGAAGATACTTTCCTCTAGCTTTTATGCATGCATTGCAATTGCAATTGCAGATTCTTAGACTAAGTTCTCAGATGGTATTAAGGATTTTGTTCTGAAAATAAGTCACTTTTCCGTTTGATATAGAAGTGAGAAAGTTTAGCTGCATGCATATTTCTTTTGAGAATCATGGAAATTCCCTCAGACTCTTGTTCCTCATTGATTGGCATAAAATGGCAATACTTAAGTATATATGTATTCTAGTTTGTGATGGCCATTGTTTGCACAGGGAAAGAAGTGCCTTGAGAGCAAAAGATGATAAGATACAGCAATTGGAAGAAGAGGTAGGATCTCAATGCTTTTGTTATTTAATGATTGGCTATTCAAACTTTGACTTATTCAACTGACGATTTTGCTGGCAGCTCAAGGACTTGATGGCGTGCCTTGAAGAAGGTAACTCTAACTAATCAGCTAGTTCATACTGGATGGGGTTTGAAGACCGTTCTAAACTCAGGAAAGCCAGAGGCTTTTCTTCAAGAAATGGTTCTTAGGTGGATTAGGGAGAGCGGTAATCACAAGTTTGGCCAAAAGAAAGGTAAAGGGGTGATAGTCGTGGGCAAGCGACTGTTTGCTTTTCTGTATATAATCAGATGTTTTTCCAGTGGCCCAACGGATTAGCAAACCCCGGATAGTCTGTACAGATGAGGAAGATTGAATAGATTGTAAACTCTACCCGTTTGCAGGGAATCTTCATATTTGAAAGCATTCACTGCATTGTGAAATATGGCACTGTCCCGCATCTAGGGATTCCCATGATTTGTTTACCGAAGTATAATCACTTCGTTTACTGATCGGATTTATAACAAAAAAAAATATGAAGCATTTTCCTTTTGGATTCTGATTGTTTGACAGAAAATAGTTTATCGGGAAATGTTTTACACTTTTTTTCCAGTGTCGTGGGAAGTAAGCCAATTAAAGGAAAATGACTTCAGTCAACCAGAAAATTGAATTTAATAACCAAAAAAAAAAAAAAAAATCTAATTTACGGAGTTAGTCTTTTCCAACTTTGCAGTCTCATAAATGGTGCTTAATTTCATACTAAATGAATGAACCACGAGCTGCATTCGGATCGTAGATAATATCTGCATTCTTCTTGTCCGGTGGACAGTACAGTGAATCGCTTGTGACCTCGAACTCTTTGCTTTGGTGTCTGATGTGGTCATTCGTCCAACTTGACTTCCAAGACCGGGAGAGATTTGGGTCTTCTTGCTTAGGCTCCTTGTAGAGGGCAATGCTTGCCTTGAGGATGAGAGCCGCCATGTCCGACGCCATGAGCCATTGCTGGAGCTTGGGCTCGGGGAGGACGGAGTAGATCTAGTTGGGCGAGAGCTCGTCGTTGGTGCGGAAAGCGGGTGTGAGCTCCTTGTGGTGTAGCCCGTCGAAGTCGTGCATATAAGGTGCGAGGAAGGTGGCGGCGAGTAGTTTCAGCTTGGAATAGTAGGGACACGGAGATGGGGATGGTGTGCCTCTCTTTCTCCTCATCTATCTTTCTCTGCCTGTTGGCTGTTCCTTCAAACGAATTTCTTTTCACGAAAATTAAGATGAAGACGTGTGTTCATTGTTAAGTCATTGGTCAATCAAAGAAAATATTTTGTTGTCAATGAACGAGAGGAATTGTCCCCCAGATAAAATCATAATTATTGATACGGCCCTTTCCATGCTAAAGGGAAATCTTTTGCTTGGTTCTCAACTCTTTTTGTGTAGTCTGGCAGAGAGTAAAAAGACAAAAAAGAAAGAGGAAAGGAAGAAAGGAATTAAAAATATTTAAAAATTATTTATATTAGCATCAATTGTGTCACGTAAGGTGATCGATATTAATTAGACCGTCGCCACTTCAGCAATTTTCAATTAAAATTAGTTGAATTATCAAAAATTTTAGGATTAAATTAGTAAATTGTCAAAATATTTATAACTATATTACTTAAATTGAAAAATTTAGGATTGAATGGGTACAAATATAATAGATTTAGTACTTTTTTAGTAATTTTTCCATTTCCTTATCTATAATTAGGTGCCTAGTGATAATTCCATAAATTAACGAAAGCCCAAAGAAAACGTAGGCTAATCATCATGCGTACAAAAGTGTCTTCGTTTCAACCTGGATTACAACCCTCAATCAAGGGCGTTGTCCATAGGATAAAAGACCCGCATTGAATGCACAAGAGGGATAATGGATCGTATTGAAATTAGACCCTTTGCGGCTTCTACAATTTTAGACCTGTTGGAATTGTGTTCATGACCTTGGCCTGCACGTGGGAGAAGGCAGATTTCGGTAACGTTACCATCCTCAAATCGAATCTGCAGTAGCGAAATCGACGTGGCCAAAACCGAACTTTTCACATATACGTTAATCAAAAGAAACAAAAATGTAGACAAGAAAAAGCCCCGACTTCGAAAATTGGGAATTGATTGTGACGGATTTGATTTAAAGTTGTAAGTCCGAGACCTTAGCTATCCTAAAATTGACGAGAGGGAAGAAAGGAACAAAAAGAGATGGTTAGATTCTTCGCAAATTGAATGGAAGAGGATCCTATGTTACAGTCATTGCTTGCGTCACTTACCCCCACTTGGCCCGATGTTGACATGTGCCATCCCGTCTTCCTTCTTCCATGCGACATACAGCCTACTCCCGAATCATGCCCAACCCACCTCCCCTCCCTCCAAGTCCACACCGTCCTCCGCCTACCAGTCGTCGGTCACCACTGCTCGACCCACCATTGCCACCGCCACCCACCTCCGCTGCGACTATCAAACTGCTGCCCTACGTTGGTGCTCCTCTCTCTCTCTCTCTCCTTAGCACCACATATTCCAGTGGACATCTCCAACACCACAAACTAACCTAGAGAGAGAGAGAGAGAGAGAGAGAGAGAGAGAGAGGAGAATTTGTGGGAAATATCTTTGACTGTAATTACTAACGAAAAACTTTAGAAAAGAGATGCGTGTGCGGACCTTATAAAGGCAGATGACCGTAGCGCGGATCGTGGTGGAGCATCCTCGGTCCCATCGTCCTGATAAAAAGGCGCATTTCTTGGGTTGTTCTTTGGTGACGTGTAAGAAAGACAATGTAATCTAAATACATTATGCTAAAAGTGGCTTCTGCTCGTTATAGATGCGCATCACAAAATTTCTGGAATATAAATTAATTGTTATTCCATAGACGAGTTTCTGAACAAAGAAACACATTTAATAATGATTTAAAATTTATATTTATAGGATAAAAATTTGTTTAGTAAAAGAGTAAAATTTCTATTTTTAGGAGCGGCGACGATTGACATCCGATGGCCGAAGTCGACGTTCGGCAACCGATGGTGAGCGGCCAAAGTTCAGAGTCCGACGCTCGGAGTTTGGTATTCGACGATCAACGGCCGGCATTTGACATCCAACGTTTGGAATTCAGCATTCGGTGTCCAACTAGTCAATGATCGACGTCCAACATCTAGAGTTTGGCATTCGATGTACGGAGTTTGTGTGCGTCGGTTGCGGGCCGTGACCAATGACCGAAGTCCGACGGGTGGTGGCGAGGGGCCGACATCCAACGGCGGTGGCAAGCGATGGGCGGTTGGTGGCAAACGTCTAGTGGTCGGCGGTGGGCCTCTGACATCCAGTAGTTGGCAATGAGCAGGCAACGACCGACGAGCATCCGATGGTTGATGATCGACGATGGGCAACCAGAGTTTGGCAACGGGCAGCTGATGGCAAGCGATCACCAAGCGGCGACAAGTGGCGAGCATTCAGCTTCCCATGGGTGGCTGGTAGGCAATGGGCAATAATAAAAGTGAATGATGAATTTTTTTTTTTTATTTCTCATTTTTGTTCCAAAAATAGAAAATGTAAAAATTTTAACTTCTAATTTCCACTTTAAATCTATTTCTAGAATAGAAATCTGTTTCAGAAATAGAAAAATTAAATTGCATTACCAAACAGATTGCTGTTCCAAATCTGTTCTGGAAAACAAAAAAACAGAAAAATAGAAATGTTGTCATGCGCATCCTAAGTTTCATTAAATTTAAATGTAAGGAGTCAGTTCATTGTTAATGAAAATTTAAGTGTTTTTCAAAAGAACATAAAAAGCTTTAAAATATTAAGGGAAGATCTATTGACAATATAGGAACTAAATTTGATCCGTAAGAGTAAGCAAATATTCTTTAAAAGATATCAACAATTTTTTGTAGTTTAGAAATTACATCTATTTAGTAAGACTAATGTCGTTAGTAAAATTGGCTCCATGAGAATGAGAAAGTAATTATGTTTGTAGTTTTACACAAAATTGACCATGATATACATAACATGTGATATGATATATCTGTAGAAGAAAATATACTCATATATATGGATATACTTGTGTGCTTCAAAATGTTATACTATACAGAGTAAAATTAAGATTTTATCATATATATATAAATATACAACATGTTGTAAAATACAAAATTGGAGTTAAGATAAATACAATTTTTGTATAATATGACGTCAGAGATGCTTCGTATGTGAATTCATATATAAGCCAAATGAGCCCACAACATTTAATTATATTGCAAATACATAATTCCATAATTCCTTTCCCATTGCTAACTATAAAAAAAAAAAAACTATTTTCAGATAAGGGGAATGTGTAAGAGTAGAGAAGTAGTTTTAATGAAAATAAACATTCCTGCAAAATATTTTTTGTATAAAACACATGCTAAATATGGTCAATCAATTTAGTTTATATGATTATTGGTCATATGTGAGAATTCAATAACATAATTAACATCGTGTATAAATTTCACCCATATAACAAACGACGGCGTAAACATTGTCTTACTCCATCAATTATAATACCAATTTGAAAAGCGTTAACCTTACAACAATATTCTACATTCATACTTCTCTCGAATGATTAAAAAAGAAAAAAAAAAAAAAACCTCTTGGGTTAGGCATGGAAAAATATCCACGTCACCTAGGGTCACAATCTTCATCTCCTTCAAATTGATGAACTTGTATCGATCGAGAAACATGAAGCAAAAATTCACTAAAACCTTCCCTAATTCTCTGTTGATGTGGGGGGGCATGTGCTGCGCGTGTACACGATCGTCACGCGATCGAACGAATGCAACGAATAACTATTACATATGCGGTAAGTATTAATGTAGGTGCAAGAATGACAATATGACGCGCGAGATAAAATGTAATTTTTCTTTAGGAGTAATATAGACGGAGTCACGGAGACTTTTTACCCTATTTTTTACCGCCGCTGGACTCTCCTAGAAACCTCTCCCCTCCCCTCCCCTCCCGACAGGGACAGACCTCCTCGGAAAACCCACGGCGCCTTTCTCCTTTTCCTGAACGAAACCCACGCCGTCCAAAAACGCACGCGTTTCTCTCCGTGTCTCCAGACGCTGCTGCCCCGAAACGACGCCACGTAGGTCGTCCAGGAGCCGCTCGTTCCCTCCCCTCCCTCGCCTCGCCTCGCCTCGGCACACGAATATTCTGATCCACCGGAATATCGTCGATTCGAATAGTCCACCACCCCCCACCAATTCTCATTTCTCCCTTTATTTTCTTTTTATTTCACTTTTCTCAGAAACACCCAGAAAAAAGAAAAATTGATTTCCCCCTTCCTTTTTTTCCCTTTACGTATTTTTTTTTAAATTAATTTTTTTTTTTTACTTTTTGCGTGTGTCGTTGCGCGTTCCGGAATCGTACCCAGTTACGTAAAATCCTTCGCCGCTTGCGTTTGCTTGCTTCCTCCTCTTATTTTGCGTCGAACGCGAGGCTGCCCTCCCCCCTAAATCCTCTCTCTCTCGCTCGCTCGCTCGCTAGCTCGCTCCCTCTCGTTCGCTCGATCTAAGAATCGATCTCTCTCTCTCTCTTTCTTTGTTGAAACGATTAATGGATACTTCATCCCTCGATCTGAGCCTGCTGTTGTGTTGCCTCGTCTTCGTCCAGCTCGATTCCATCGCTCTCTTGCTTGCCAAGTCTTCCCATCCTCAGATTTTTAGTCAACCCTGTATTCCCTCTTTCTGACTATAGGAAAAAAAAAAAAAAAAGAAACACAGAGGGAATCGGTAGGAATTTCGTGTGTATTTCTTCCCCTGGAGCCGGCGTCGTTGCGGAAGCAGCAATGGGGAAGCGTGAGTTGCGAAACCCACTTTTCTTTTTTGGCTCCTTGTTGTGTTTATCGATTAAAGTTTTTGTTTTTGGTCGTGGGTTCAGGTTCTTGATCATGGTTGATTCCTAGGTTTTTTTCTTTTTAAAGTAGATGTGCGATTGGTGAAATTCGGGATTAATTTCTTTTGTTGTTGCATTTGTTTTTTTAATTTTTTGGCCAAGATTCTTCATATGGCTGCAGTTGATGGTTGCGAATTGATGTGAATTTGGTTAGATTGATTCCTGTTGCTGTTATCTTTCGTGGGTTTCATATGGATATTTCATCCAGTTCTTTTTTTTTGTCCCTTCTCTTGTGTGAATTGTGGTGTTGATGAATTGGGTTCTTGCAAAACAGGTAGCTCGCAGCGTAAACATGCTGCAATGTTGGATAGTGATGATGATAATAGTAGTGTAAGTTCGTCGTCGGATGCCCGTTCGGACCACATGTCAGTCAGTGCGAACGAGGAAGTACAGCTTGATAAAGATAGGTTGCTTGATGAAGCTCTTGATGCTTTGTATGAGAAGAGGTAATCTATATCGTGCAGCTTTTGGACCATTTATAGCCAGTTTCTATTGGTTACTGCTGTTTTAAACATTGTCTGTGATGCAAAGTCTTGTCTCATTGTGCGTTTTTAATAAAGGAGGTATCTTTAGATGCTAAGTATTTCCATTTTAGAAACTAGTGTTTCTTTCTGGTTTTGTTCTACTTTGCTTGAACAACGATCTGTCACTATGCTGACCCCTGGACTAATATTTGTGTGTTTTCAATGTTGTCTTCCTAATGAAGGGGTTCTACACGGGAGAAAGCATTGTCAGCAATAATTGAGGCTTTCAATAGTGGCCTGCAGCACGAGTTTGTGGAAAAGAAGTGAGCATCTTAATCTTTTATTCCAACCATTCTGTTGGCCCAAAGTTACCTGTATCGAACTGAGAAGATGATACTTGCATAGATTTAAATCACATTCTGGATTTTAGATGTGATAAGTCATATGAAATAGCTTTAAGATTTTTTCTTTGTGCTTTATTAGAGTTATTTATCTTGGAGAAGCTCTTGAATCTATATATGCAGATCACAATTAAACTGTGTGAAAAGATGATAGCTAATTTTAGCATATCATTTTTTTCATTGTTGACTCTTGATGTGGCACATGTAAATCCATCTTTTTTCTGTCTGTTTTGTGATTAACTGAATTTGAGAAATAATTCTTTGGCATCCAGATTTGCTACCTTACTGCATCCGTGCATAACTTCAATAAAGAAGGGTTCTGCCAAAGAGGTATCATTGGCATCACATGCTATTGGTGAGTATGTAGTGAATCTCATGTTTGACATATGATCTTTCGTGGGAAATTTGGTTTAATCTATTTGGAATTTCTCGTCTTAGGGCTGTTGGCTTTGACCGTTGGTTGTGGTGATAATGCTCGGGAGATTCTGGAAGGAATTTTTCCTACACTACCACAGGCTCTCAAAATAGGAGCTGATTCCTCCAAAATATCTGCGGTATAAATCATTTTTGGGCACTAGAGTTATCTGGTTTTGTTACTCCTTATCTAGCTAAACTTGGTATCTGGGTGCCTCTTAAATTCTAGTTGTTGGAGTGTCTGGCTATTGTCACCTTTGTTGGAGGAAATGATCCTGCTGAGACAGAGAGGTCAATGCAAATTATGTGGCAGCTGGTGCACCCAAAACTTGGTTCCAATGTAAGTATTGTTTCTTCTCCTTTGTCTCTGAGTTGCATGGTGCACATCATTGTCTGAAGCTTCACGCTTCTCAAATCAGCATGGGAATGTGGAACATTTGTACGAGATAATATTCTGAGAAGTTCACTGCTCCTCACTTGTTTTGTATGTCATGCTTTTCATATTTTGTTTTACTCCATTCCTGGTCTTCTTTCCAACAACTAACGACCAGTTTGCTTTCCAATTAAGGTGGCCGGTGTTAAACCTTCGCCGGCAGTAATAACAGCTATGGTTTCTGCTTGGGCTTTTCTCCTTACAACCATAGACGGTTTGAGTCTTGATCCAAAATATTGGCAAGAGTATGTGAAGATCTAGACATAGTTATTTCTTTGTGATTATTGCAATTGACTTACCATTGGCTAAAGATCTCCAGTGGAGAGTGAAATCAATAACTTGTGCTTGGGGGAATTTGTTGAGACTCTGGATGGTGGATATTCTCATAAAGGATGATCTCCCTCTTGATATGCAGGTCTATTTCATATTTATCTGGATTACTAGATAAGGATGACCGATCAGTCCGCATTGCTGCTGGGGAGGCATTAGCTGTGATTTTTGAGATTGGAAGCCTTGAAAAGTTCTGTTCTCAAGTTAAAGGTGCTGGTGGCGGCTCCACTCAAGAGGGAAAGGAGTTGGCGCACATGCATGGTTTGAGAGGAAAAGTTTTGAACCAAGTCAGAAACCTTGCAGTGGAAGCAGGCGGTAAAGGTTCTGCCAAGAAAGATCTAAATAGCCAGCGCAACCTGTTTAAGGATATCCTGGAATTTCTTGAGGTAATTTTTTTGTCTTGAGATTCTTTTTTGTGTGTTCTGGTTCAGAGTTTTCTTATGCTGTCCTTTTATGATAGCATGGAGACTCTCCTGAGACCTCAATGAAGATAGGTGGAGATGCTTTACAGACATCAGATTGGTGTCAGTTGATACAGGTTTTTGTACTTTCTTATTCTTGTTTTAATTGTTCTCTCATTTACTGGATGAGTTTCTTCAATCAGTCGCAAGTGGTGTAATAGAAACTTTTTTAACAGTTGAACTTTCTAAAGCACTTCCTCGGTGGTGGTTTTGTGAAGCACATGCAGGTTTGAGATGTCTTCTCTAAACTGTAGGTTGAATTCCTAGTTTTGCTTGCATTTTGGCACCTTCTGATGGAACTTTTATCTACTGTTCAGGAGAACGATCTCCTTCATGATATTTTTGGCTTTGCTCCGAAGAAAAAGTATAATTTAGGAGCTGAACACCAAATGTCTAGTGGTGAAAAGGTTTGTATAGCCCATCTAGCAGAGTTGCTTGCTGATATGGTTTACTCAATTGTTTTTTTCCATATCAAATTTGGAATGATGGTTGCCAAATGGAGTGGCAATGCAATTTTTCATGATATGCTGCCTCTTGCGTCCTGGCATGTGTTGCCGTTACTTTTGCATCTGAAACCAAAAAGTAAATGCTTTGTAAACTCGTAACTCTCATATTTACTTGATGAAGTCATTGCAATCACCTCTTTCTTTTGCTAAAAAAAACGTCAAGAAGGGCTAGATATTTAGTTTCATGCAAGTTTTGTTTGTCAGAGGTGGCATGCGATTGTCTTGGTCAATTGTTTTGTGGGGCACTTGTGGAACTTGGAATCTCCTTCTGGAGGATTGTGCTGTGTTTCTTCTCATTAAGATGGTGATTATTTTTGGAGAATGCAATGGCTTCTTGGCTTAGCAATTAGGTTGTTGGCTTTGGTTTATATCTTATCTCCTTAGAGTATAGTGGGATGACTGGTATAGTCACTATCTTTTGCAATCAATTGCAACTTAATGCGTCGTACATTTAAAGAAACTTGAGTCTGGTTTTTTAGCAGCTTGAATCTTTCTCATTTGTTATGGCCCTATGCACATTCCTCCTATTTTTATCTTTTTCCGCCTTGGCTTTCTTCTTGCCTATTTAGTCTAATGGCTATTCATTTGCTGTTACAGAGGTTGTTCAGGTCCCCAAACTCTGTCCTTAACAAGGCGAGGACCCAATTCTTGAACAAGCAGCGCATGTTGTCCAAGGTAACTTTGTCCTTACTCTAGATCCTGATTCTTACTTAGGGTGCCAAAGTAGCCGCATAGTCTGGGTAGGTGTACTTTTAGGTCGACTGATAGAATAACAACACCTCCATCTTGGGTTCAGAACAGTTCTTTTGTTGTCTTAAAATTTATGGTTTGGTTCCATATGGTCACTTTTGTTACTCGAGATGGTTATTCCATGGTGTTTTAGCGTTGCAAATTTTAGTTATTGATACTGATAGGAACACATTGAATTGTCCTACTTGTGATAGACACTAGCATATAGAGCCCTTCTCTTCAATTCCTTTACTTCCCGTTGCTCCACAAGAGTGTTTTTTCGAATCGTCAGGAGGTCCAGCAATTAGCTCATCCCTTTTCTCTTTTGCCCGACAATGCAGGGTAGAAACGTTGGGCGATTTGCAGTGGGTGCAGCCGACGATGAACTCTGAATTGGGTAGTGCTCACTACCAATTTATACTTTTCTGCCGTAATTTGACTTGGCAGTTTTAAGGCTAATGCTCGATGAACTTGGTCTCATACTCCATAGGTCCCATTTTAGATTCTGCTTTCATATACGTGATTTGGGCACTCATTGCCAATTGCCCATGTTTAAAAGTTCACTCTTATTACACTATCGGTTGAAAAAGGTGTATGCCATTCTTTATTCTCTGTCGTTACTCCCATCTGCTGTTCCGTAGAAATGGGAGTGAAATGGATGAATAAAATTGAATTACATCAATCACTTCTGTTCATTATGTTGGAATTCGAATTAATTAGTACAAAAATCTGAAGCGAGTTGAGCGCGTTAAGCAACGAACCTGAAAACTTAAGGATAGAACTTCTTTCAGGAGATTTTTGTTTTGGGGGGGGGGGGTAGTTTATTGTCAACGATCTTATAGCAATATGGAATGAACATCCTGATTTGAGAAAATGCTGAAATGTTTGGTAATTATTTTTAATAAGCTTTCAAGTAAAGTCAACATTAGTAAGAATCAGTTTTAGGCTTTCAGCATTATCTCGAATGCGAAAATTCATTTTTTTCTCTTAAAACTATTCTTACCAAGTCTTCAAATATATTTTTTTAATTTTATCTCGTTATTTATTTAATTAAAAAAGGAACAAACCCTTCGCTTGTTATGTGAAAGGCTACGGCTGGTGACGGCCATTGATGGAGGTTGCCGAAGGTCGGGCAACCTTTAGCGAGGGTTGTGCGACCTTGGTGAGGGCCACTGGAGTTCACACAATCTCAGGTGAGACCTTGGTGAGGGCCACTGGAGTTCACACAATCTCAGGTGACTCATGTTGTGCGACCTAGGCTGTCCGGCTCGAGCAATGGTCACTTGGGTCATGCGTGCTTGGGTCACACTACTCTTGTAGAGGGTCGCGCTGGAGGTCGCCCAACCTTAGGAGACCCGAACTGATGGCCATTGGTGCCAAATCTAACTATCGGTGGGCAAAAGGTTTGGTTCTTTTTATATATATATATATATATATAATATTTTTAGCATTATTGACAAAAATTATATTTAAGAAATTGCATACATTTTTTTTTTCAATTTTAAACAACTAAAAAAAACTAATATTAATTAATCAAGAGTTTTTTAAATGTGTTTTCAACGTTCTTTTAAAGTTGCTCTTTAAAGCGTGGTTTATTAAACGGCTTTTATAGTTCCTCAAAACTTTTTAAGTTAAACTGCTTTGCATTTTATCAATAGACTCTTAAAATATTGAACCAAACATACCCTAATTGGTGTTGATATATCTAAGTTTACAAAAGTGGGGATAATTAGTAATTATGCCTGTTTATCAACGAAGTTTTTGGTACGGTGCGGGAAATTCATATTCTTACCAACTCGAAAGTCTTTTGCCTTGCCAAAGAAATGGGGACTCTGCATGTTTTTTTTTTTTTTTTTTTTGACAAAATAAGGTTCTTTCACAAAAGGTTGAAATCAGGACTTATCCTGCTCTTTCTCGACATTTTAAACCTTGGCGTTAGTTCGGACTGTGCATGTCGTGTTTTGGAATGATTCAACTTGGCATCTTGCGAGCACGCTCAGACGACAAGCAACTTGGGTTAGCTTTGCCCACGTGTTATACAGCAAATCCTAAGCTGGCGAAAGCAGACAGCCGGAGGCGAACCGCAATTCCGGAATCTTTTAGTTATGTCTGACGCTGGACAACCTGAGTGGATCATTGAATGATGTAAGGTGACATGATCATTCAGTCATCGCAATCCCGAAATCTTTTAGTTATGTTTGACGCTTGACAGCCTGAGTTGATCATTGAACGATGTAAGTTAACATCATCAACCAGTCATGGCGACGTAAGGTCTAGAACCGATGCAATATCGAAGTTTGCTGTAGGTAACAACCACGTTCCAGGCCCGGGCAATGTCGAGTTCTGTGAATGAGAATACTTCTCGACAATGCATCGGTGTCTCTTCAGTTTTTACTCGAGTCTAGCTCGTGTGTTGTATACGTTCTACCCATCTCTATCAACTCATTGAAGTTAAAATCCCTCTCAAATCAGTTAATGAAAGATGGTCGATGGTTACTGAAATGACTTGCGAACGGAGTCAATTGAGGATTAAAATATTTGGTCGAAATTGTGGATTCTATTAGTTTCCTTGGAGTCTAAATTTACAGTTCCCTTAGGGAACAAGTCTCCATCCCCCATAAGAAACGTACGCACCACATGCTTGCCTTCGGGTTCGCTTCCACTTCTCTCTCTTAAGCCTAGGATTTTTCTATATTACTCATCAACTCGTGACGTACCATATAATCCTTTGAATTACCGCAAAGTCAACGAATGAAATACAGCAGGTTGCTTCTTATCTTGAGAGAGACTGAGAGAGACTGAAAGTCCGCAATCAACCAGTACGAATTTCTTATATCTCAAACGATGATAGACCACGTGATCATGTGAGGAACAAGATACTATTTCTTGAGTTGAAATTAGATATGATTGGGGGTGGGGGTTGGGGTTGGAAGATAGATATCGAGTCTGATACATCCATCGTCACTGAACCAAGCTCCTGTTCTTAAATGCTCCATTGAAACCTCAGGGAAAACATTGTATAAGGTATGATATGAATGAGATTTTCTTTGTATGGAAAGCATACTTACAGTCACAGAGACAATATAAGATTAAGCAAAAATATTCCTCGACTCATTGCACGCTACGCTTCAAAGTCCCCCTACCTCATGGCCATCAAATGTACACTCGAATACCTGCATTTTACTGTCCTCCAATTCCCTGGCAGTCAAAAAATCGATTGTCGAGATTGTCTGAAATCTTGAGAAGGAAACAAAGGTGCTTGTTCATTGTACCTATGGAAATTATACCACTTCCAAGTATTTCGAATAACCTCATGTTTGCATTGAGCCACGCAAATGACATCCCTTCAAAGCATGTGTTTCATCTGCAGCCAAGACAATGTAAACCTTCACAATTTTAGCTCTCAGTGCTTGATTCTATGCAAGAGATGCATCATCAAGAAACAAGAATGCTTGCCCCATCAAAGACAAGCCAAGCAAGGTGTGATTGCCACTAATAACCACCCAAGCCAGAGAAGTGCTTATTCATGGCTCTATCCTTCCTATAATTATTTCTTCCGCCTCCTCCTCTTCCTCTTCCTCTTCCCCTCTGGTTTCCAGAACCTCCTCTTGTGTTTGCCTCAGAAGCATCAGACCGTTCACTGTCTTCCTGCTCATTTGACTCTCTGTGCCTTCCGCCGCCTCTTCTACCCCTACCCCTTGAATTGGAACTCCCACCTCTTCCTTCTGTCTCAGGAAGATCAGAATGACTTTCTCGTTCATTCTGAGACTCCATCAGTTTCTTAACTGCACCCAAGGGAAGGTTCCCACCTCGTCCAAGACCGTAAATCAATTCACTTTGTACCTGGGTGACCAACGATGCTTCACCGGCATTTGCCACAGCAATAGCACCCTCAACCTTGTAACTGTAATTCTTCCCATCCTTGACATAGTATTGAGGTTTCTTCCTAGAACCCCATTTTGCATTCTGTGCATCTTGGACAGGGTGCCCAGCATCTGCCCCACTTGACTTGCCCACGCTTGAGTTGATTTTGTCACTGAGTATTTCATTTTCCTCAAATCCCGACTCAAGCCCTCCCAGGCCAAGATCATCAAAAGAATCATCATACTCATCTTCGTACTCATATTGTGAAATCAAGGCAGATGTCCTAGCTGAATCCTTTTCATTTCTGTGATCTAAAATATTGGAATTGGGTGTGTCAGCTTGAGACTTCCTCACATACCTTCCAGCTGAATATGAGGATGACAGTGATGAGCCCCCATCCCGTTGCTCCTGAACCACAGGCGCAGCGTATGAAGAAGGGGCAAATACAGATTCTGATAACTTTCCTTTCCCTTTGTCATTAACCTTCCCTTTCCCTTTATCATCAGTCTCTAAAGTGGATGTAGTCTTTTGTACTGTAATGGTCTCTAGGGAAGGGTCCAAAGACTGAAGATCTTCATGAAGAGTTCCTTCTAGAATTCTCTGAATCACCTCCTCTGGATTCTCATCATACACTTCCAGGCAAGCAGCTAGGTATCCTTTACCATAATCAGGGAAGAGGTCCCTAATTTGACTAATCTTGGACTCCAGAATTGCAGAGTTTTCATCCACCTGGACCTTGTTGCTGGTCTTACTGAATGGTGCATGAGGTGATTCCTTGCTACTTATGGGTAGATAAGACATCAATATCCTAGATAAATATTGAAATTGTTCCTCATCCATGTATATCCATCCTGCATTTGTGTTACATAGATGAAGGCTATTAAAGAGAGCTATTGTATGTTTTTAAGAAACATGCTTTTCATACAGTAAGGCAAACACAAATCAAGTGACCAGTTCTAGATAATGGAGATAATTCCATAAAACTCCACTTCAATCACCTTATCTTTTTATTCCAGAAACAAAATTGTCCAAGTTACTAGAGAAATACATTACATAACAAAAATACTAATTCAAAAAATTGCCTGATGGAACTCTTCTATTGCACACTTAAGAAGCTTAGGCAAACACAAATCAAGTGACCAGTTCTAGATAATGGAGATAATTCCATAAAACTCCACTTCAATCACCTTATCTTTTATTCCAGAAACAAAATTGTCCAAGTTACTAGAGAAATACATTACATAACAAAAATACTAATTCAAAAATTGCCTGATGGAACTCTTCTTTTTAAAAGCTTCTCTACCAGAGCTAATAGTGATAGAAGAATCTTCAGGGGCTAATTTTCCTTTCTTTTTTTTAAAAGATGAGCACAGAAAACATTAATGTAATGGCAGACGAAAAACTAACGCAGCATCAAAATTTCAAGTTACAGCAAAATCATCCACCACATCTCACACTGACTTTAATCCTTCCTAATAGTAGACTTTCTTTTCCTGGGATAAAGGCTAACATTTTATTTAAATCAACAGGTAGAATTAACACTGCGACACCGAGAGTAACTTGGCAAATCCAAAATTTGGATGCATCTAACTTCTTCCTTCCATGGCTCTCACTCAACTACTTTAATAGGAATCATCATCAATGCCTGTGCGAGTATTTGGTCTATTCTGCCTGATATTATCATGCCATGAAGACATCACGAGAAATCTATGTTCCTGAATATTTACAAGAATTTACAGATGATACTGCTGAAAGATGCAGCTGAACTCTCTGTCATCCAGTGTACATAACACTAATTTGTGCAGCTCGTGCCTCTTACATTAGGTATGGGGTAACTAACCTAGTATGCTGGAATTCATCAGAAGAATGCCAATATGCTCATGCTAGGGCTACGGCAAGACCAGATACAAAGCTGATGGCATTGGAGGAGAAAATCACAGAATTCAAAGTACTCAGACCACATACCTCCATCTTGCAAGCTCCTAAGTCTGCTCATTACTTGGTAATTCTTCTCGACACTTTGAAGAAATGTCTCAATATTCTGACTCCCCTGTTCTTGGAGAGAAAAACTGTTCAACTCCCTAAAAGTTTGAATTACAATATCTGCCCTTATGACAGGATCTTCTACTTTTGCCGGGAACATCTTAGTGGCAGGAGGCATGTAATGGCCATCTTCAAACAATTCATCACTAAGATAACAAGCATCGAGTAATTTCCAACCAAATGCAACTATTCTCATCGATAACATTTTCAAACTAATAGAGACATTGGACTTTGCACTATCTTCTCTTGATGAAAAGATGACTCTGACACCCCTCCTTAATGATGGAAGAAAGGAATCATGTAGTTTCACAAGGGTAGGGAGCAATTCTTCATTCCCATTGCTGCATGAATTAGTTGGCTGGTGTAAGAAGCAAAGTGAACTCTCATAAAGTTTTCATTTGGAATGCAATAAAGTTGACACCAAGTGCTTAAACCATTGGATAGAAAACCAAAATTAGCAGAGGGTTGAAGAACATGAACAATATAGCAAACAATTCCTGATCCATTTTACAGAGGTGACCTGATTTTTAACTTAAAAAAAGAAGTGAAGGAAGAACACAGATAAGCACATAGTCAGAGATTCTAAGAGCCAACTATGCTAACCACCTAAAAGGATTCACATAACCAATTCTCCCACTGAGGCGAAGTTAATGGAGCTTGATTGAGCAAAAAAATTGAATGAGATAACATCTCATGTGGAATCGAATTTAATCATTCATTGCTTCTAGTTGTACCCACATTCTCTTTCTTAAAATATAAGCATAACTACCTTGTTTCAACAGGGCATGAGAAGAGCATTCCTGCGAGTTTGTATGCACTCACAAAAGTGTCCATAGATGAAACTGCATCATTTATAAAGTCCATGACCTATCAACAAAACAGCAAATACGCACAATCACAAAGAGAACTTTAATAGAGTTTCCATCCATTGTGAGAAAGTAATGCACGAAAATTATTTCTTGTGTAATTAACGTGCTAGAATTCATTCAAAATTTAGGCTGACTCCTTGTTTAATGCAACAAGGGAAAATTCCATTTCAACCTTCTTATCCTGCATGCCATAAGTAACTCAAGTATACTCAAAGTAAAAGGCCATAACTGATATAACTCCTTTCGCAACAAACGAGCAAATTAGAACAAAGTCACAGTTTTATATATTTCAGTTCATCCTTTCAGGAGATATGTAAAGCCACAAAGAAGCAAATTAAAAATTATCAGACAAGACAAGACACGTTAGGGTCATGGACTCCAATCTATCTTTCTAGTATAAAAGAGACCATCACCTCCAAAAAGTCTGAGCAACACTGATTGACTACATGATCCTCATGGCTTCCAGAAGAAAACAGCAACTGCACAAAATTTCAACCAGAAAGTCGATAGTGATATGTGATGATCTGCAAGTAGAAAATGCCTCCATGTCTTGGGAAACTTTTATGAAGAAGTTATAATAGAGACACAACAACATCACAAACAAGACTGAATCAACTGAGTACGTAAAGTAGAAACTGCGAAAAGAAATTAAGCAAAGAGGTTATATGTTGGGGACTAAGAGTGACTACTGTAGCATAAAATGATAAAATGGTTAATACCACAAAAAACCCCAAACTATGCCCATTGTGACACAAATATCCCCAATTTTTTTTTTCATGACAAAAACTAAATTTATACATGTGTGACATATATACCATCTATTTTAGTTTCATCGAGATATATTTGTCACACTGGTATAAGTTTGGGGTTTTTTATGATACCAAAAAAGGTTTGGGGTATTTGGGTCACAATAAACAAGTTTAGGACTTTACTTTTTGTGATACAAAAATAAAAAATAAAAAGTTCACAGTATTTTTATCTCAATGGGCATAGTTTGAGGTGTTTTGTGGTATTAACCGTAAAAAAAACTCAAAAGTACTTAAAATACATGATAATGCTTAGAGGAAGTCGACATACTGACTGCTAGAAAGAAAGTAAATATTTTAATGAAGGACTCTGCTAAAAGGAGAAGATTCTTTTTAATGAAGAACTACCATATAAGCTCTTAATAGTCCTGCTGTAATCAGATGATCAGAAATAGTACCTCCAAAGATGCACTGCATCTATCATACATTGTTTGGACTATACTCAGGAAGTGGGACACCATACTTATCAAATTATCATGGATCCAAGGTTGCACCTTCAAAGCATTGCAAACCTAGAAAAATAATCATGTAAATGGTTTATTACATGCACTTGTAGAGACATGCTAATAAGCAATAAGTGCTAATCAATAAACTGAGACAATACTGGGGCAACAAATGGATCCAATAGAGTATCTTGAAACCTTCAATAATCTAGTGAAGAAACTTAAACCTGTAATATCTGATTGTTGGTATGTAATGGTGAAACTTACACGTAGAATTAATTAATCATCTGATTACCCACCACTGATGATCCCTGAGGGAGCAAGTATATGTATCTAAGTATGACCATCACTTTCTTGCTATTTCACATGTTTCATTCCACCAAAGTCACAAACTTCTAATTCATTTCTTTAAATTTTGATAGTTCTCACCCTTCTTTTTCTTTACTAGAATAATATTTCATAACAGAAGACAAAAATTCTTGGTTAAAAACAATTGTCAAGTGCTCTAACTCGCTGAGTATGCCTGATAGAAGTACCTCAAAACACCTGCCCAAGGAAAGCACGAAAGGGGGACAAAAAGGAGGAGATATATTTCAGGTGGTGATTGAGAGTTCCGTGAAAAAGACTCCAAAGGGACAGACTTTTGCATTGCAACATTATTGCATAGGTCATTGAGTAACCCTGATGTCCTTAAAATGCTCACCAGCAATCTTGTCAGATCTTCATTTTCATGGCCATATATGGCACATATATCTAACAATTTAGGCAAGTCAAGCAACTGCTTTTCCTGCAAAAGAACTACAGGTCGAATTACTTAATGACACATACGTGAACAAATAAAATACCTGAATAGCATTTGATCTCATGTAATAAGGAAATCCTCATTAGAGGTGTGAAAGCTCAAATGAGACCCTATTAGTGTGTTGCGGCCATTAAGGATGTCATATTTTTTAACATCAAGAATGAAACATGAAACAAAGAATATTGCATGTAACTCAACGGTTCCTCAATTTATAATAAAAAAATAAAAAGAGGGGGGAAAATATTCATGCTTACCCAGTTATGACTAACGAGTCATGCTTTCCTAGTCAGGGATCTTTATTACATGAGATAAGCTTTATAAAGGGCTTGTGCTTTAGTGCAGCATATTGTCAGTAAAATCAAAAACTGCCCAGATATCCTGAGGAAACTAAAGGTGGCTACAAAGGGGTCATTATGAAGATCATATCCTTGTATAACTACCTAACGATACTCAAACCCCATTTTCCACTGGGATTCAAAATAAATTAGACCTTATCGCAGACACAAATACATCAATAAAATTGGTCACATTTAAGAGCTTATGAAAAGAATGTTTCTTTTTCATGCTGCAAGAGAAAAATCAATTAGCAGATAAACAACCCAACCTTAGAATCCCATTTATACAATATCAGGCCATGTACAATCAAATTAAGGAGGGTGTAGTACAACCAACCTTCATGATCATTTGTACTCAGGGCATCAGCAGCTTGTGCACCGGGATCTCTATTGGAGGATCTGCACCAGGGGAAATAAAGGCAAGAAATGACCATAAGGATCATGATCATGAAAAATCAAAAGAAGAAAATGGAATGAAACCTGCAACCTTAGAAGAGATCCTTACATTCGATATAGAACCATGAAAACGCGATGACTCAACTCAAGCTCTCCAACAATAACCCCTGCAACTATTCCTTTGGCGCCACGATGAGGGAAGTCATACCATCTGCTTCTATATTTTAGGAAGCTATCCAGGAATTCGTGCAATGAAGTGTCAGTAGCCACTGAAAATAAAAGAAAGGGATAAAACAGAAAGATAATTAACCCGTTAGACAATGCTTTTGTCCAGAAGATAATCTTAAGTACATACCAGAACATTAATTTTGCAATTACAATTAGTTCTTGTTAAAAAGTGCTCCAGGACACTTGTTAAGTATACTTTATTTGGAATATTTCAATTTTCAAGACAATGATTGCATATAAAACAAGAGCAACAAATCCATTGGACAATGAATAGATTCCTTAATTGGTTGCTTAACAAGTGCCCCTAATAAAATTGTTAACAAAATCCATTACAAAATCAACAATCTTGCAAAACTTGGCTGAATATAGCAATTAAAAAACAAAATTATATACCTTACATAAGAATGTAAGAACAGCACATCTCAAGCAATATTTACATGGAGATACTAAAACTATATATATGAACTTTAGTCGCTATAAAAGTATATATTCTGCACTGTTCTCTAAAAGCTTAACCACCTAGAAAAAACAATTACACTCTCCACTTCAATGTTGTATCAAGTACAAGACGCTAGTTTGAATGTTGGCATCCTGTCATCTTTATTCTGCCAATTATTCCTGATATTATGTATGTAATGCTATCCCTGATCATCTCATTGATGTAGTTATGTCCACATCTTGTGTTTTGTGAGAGGAAAAGTGCTAAAAATACGATGCATACCATTTTAAACCTTTTCCAACAACTTTAGCATTTGGAAAAAAATTGTTTATAATCTTCAGTGGCTTCAGTGCAGTGCTCTTTTTCAGCTTTGGACATGTTGTTCTGACTCCATACAGTCTTGTCATGTATTCTTTTTCTTTTTTCCTTTTCTCTGTTTTTAATTTTCTTTCTTTCTTCTTTTGTATACTTCTGATGTACTAGAATCGTTACTTTAGAAAAATCTTTTATTAAGTAAGTAAAAGCATTATATGAAAGGCAAAGATTTGTAGATTTCCCTTCCTTAGGCATCATGGGCATCTATAGAATTTGTCCACCCACACCCAGCCACAGCACACGAATCGAGTTTCTACACTTAACACTTCAATCACAGTTCCGTTTGAGGGGGAGATTTAAGATATAAAATGCATTCCACACTATTCTCTAACTGCTTAAACTTTTAGAACAAAAACAAGCACTAACTTCAATAGTTGCAAAGAAAGGAAAAGTAAGAGAAAGGGAGAGATGAGAAAAGAAGACAATTGGAAGAAAATATCTATCTGTCATTAGGTACTTAGATGTAAGTTAAGAAAAAGGAAATGAAGGGTGGTGCAGGGATAAATTCCAAGGGCGGAGAAGAGAAAAGAGAGCTGGAGAAAAATTTTCACCTCTCTTTTGCTACTTAGATGTAATCTAAGTGAAGAGAGAGTAATGCAATAGCATTAAAACCTGTTAATACTCTGTTTACAGAGTCAGTAGTTTGCTGCAAGTGGTGTAAATAATTTTTATCAGCTACAGTTCTCCTGCTTTTACGATGAAACTCAAGCCCTGTAATGAGAGAAATCTTTTTGTTCCCCTGCATTTATGTTGCATCCACTTTCTCAATAATAAAAATCTTTAAAATATGTTTACTCCCTTTCGCATACACAAAGCAGTAGAAGAAGCCAACATTAAACCAAAATAATGAGAGTCAGTAATGAATGCTTTGTGCTTGATATTTCTTGTCCCCATCCACTTCATCTTAATTTTTTAAGGACATATAAGCCTATGAGGGAAATTCTCTAGCTCTTCAACATTTACATCCTGAAAAGTTCCTCAATTACAGCAGAGCTTAAATAAGATGAGGGGCCCTTTGACATTCAAAAAGACAATTCACCATGAAAACTCGAGTTGCGAGAGATATTGAATAAGAGAGCAATTGACTATTCATTGTTACAATGAAAGGTTTTCTAGTTACAATCACTTTAGATGAAATTTTTTTCTTTATGGACTGATTAATATCATCTTATCCATGTGCAATTGATGTAACAATGGAACGACATTCTCTACTACAGACAATTTCACATTTACTACGATCAAGACATATTACATGCAGTATGATTAGTTAGACCGCAAGTTGAAAGGACCCATTTATGACCTGAGGTGTTCTGTTTTAAGGGCCAAATGGCGAAGGCCAATGATGAGGAATCTCTCTGCTTTCAGAAAATCACACATTGCAAGGCCAAAATTTTAGCATATTTACTTTCGTTTTTCCTGGTTTTTTTGGTCATTATTCATAGAAGCCGATATGCTCTAGTATCAGGGATTGGAAACTCAACACACAGACTTTTTCGTAGTCTATCTCCTCTCTAAAATTTTCTCTTCTACTTCCTCTTAAACCTTACTCTACTTATAACATCTCTGCTAATCTTCTCCTTCTCTGATCTCTCTCTTAATCAATATTACGCCAAAGAAACTCCATAAAACAAAATCATAGCCCGCTAACACTATCAGGACTCGAGACACTATCGCACACAGTTCATATCAGAGAAAACGAGCGTCGAAATTCAATCGCAGCCCACCCGTACCTTCTCTCCAGAACTCTCTCGGCCTGAGCTTGAGCAACCGCGAGAGCTCTCTGTTCAGAAGATCCACCACCCGCTGCGACTCCACCGGATCCAGCCCTCCCTCCTCGGCGCCGAGCCCGCTCGCCACGGCCTCGTCCTGGGGCAAGTACCTCACGAAGCGGCCACCCGAGGCCCCGGACGGGACCCAACCTCCGCCGCCCTCGCCGGCGGGCCGGACCCTGCCGCCGGCGGGAGCGGCATCCCCCGATCGATCCGAGGCCGGGGGGCCCCGGAGGGAGCCCGAGAGCGTGGCGGCGGAGCCAGCGGCCCGGGACGCCTCGCCGTGCGGCGATTTGGGGACGAAACGGGGCTGCGGCTTGGCGGGGGGCCTGGCGCCGGGTTCGTGCCGGGTCGGAGGGTGCGAGCGTCGGTTCGACATGCTGGGGATCGAAGGGAGGAGGAGATGATGGGAATTGGAGAAGGCAGGAAGGAAGGGAAGGCGAGCGTAAGAAACTGCGCGAGAGAGAGAGAGAGAGAGAGTGTCTGCGGGTGATTTTAGTACGCGCGTCCACGTGAGCGCCTGCGTGATGCGCAAGGAGGGAGTGGCGGGCGATCCTTATTTATAGTTTTCTTTTTCAGCTTTTTATTTAGGCTCGATTTACTTTGTGAAGAAAATACGTCCACAAATATTTTCCTATAAACAATTTAGGAAATTTTTTAAATAAAGGTACTCTCGTTTTCTTAAAGGAAAGTTCAAGTGAACCTTATCTTAAATAAGAATTTAAAGTGGCAATGGTTATTTTAAATAATGACTTAAAATTGTTTCAAATGAGAATCTCAAATAGCATAATTGTTTTAGATAAGGGTTTGATTTCGCTGGTCGACTAAATATTCCAATTAATTAAGGATATTTTCATTCGGTTACAATTTTAAGTTTTAATTATTTTTTATTCTTTTTTTTTTCTGGCGATGGCCAACAACCCCCAGTTGCTGGTAAAAGGCTAACAAGGGCTCGATCACCTTTGCCAACCTTTGATAAGGGTCGACGAGGCCACACTTGTCAGATTTGACAATGGTCAACCTCACCCAATGTTAATGAGGGCTCAGCAACCTAATCTAGCGAGGGTCCACCTTGCCAATAGCCATGGGGGCAATCTGTTCGTAGGATGAGGCTATCCCTCACCAGCCTTTATTGAGGGCTGGTCTCACCGATGGCCACGAGGGTGGCCTCCTCAAGGTGAGGGTTGCCTCGCTAGCATGGGTGAGGTGACCCTCACCCAACCTTTTTGGCATTGCTGTGGTCACCAACCACTAATGAAGAAGAAAGAAAAACCATAAAAAAAAAAAAAAAGAAAAAGGGAATTTAAAAAAAAAAAATCAATGATTAAAATCTCCTTGACCAGCTTGGAAAGTTAAGTTTTTATTTAAAAAAATATATAGTTACTTACCTTTTTTTAATACAAAATCCACTTGAAATTTCTTATTTGAAATAAAATCATTTCAAATCTTTATTCGAGAATATAGAAGCACTCCAGGCCTTTATTTAAAATTTTCCCAAATATATTCATTATGAAAAATAATTTATATAAAAATGCTTTATTGAACAACGAAAAAATTTCGTTCATAATCAATACAAAAATCATTTTTTTGGAAAATGTCTTCTAAATCATTCGTTCTCAACGAAACAAAAAGAAACTTAGAATATGTTTATTTTATAGAAAATAAATAATCTCTCGAATCACTTATAAAAATGAATGAATGAAAAATATTTTCATCATTTATTAAAATATTTAAATGTAAAATATTATCAATAATAAAATAAAAATTATTGTCTAAATATTTCAAACGACATAAGCAATGATTTTAGAAATATATTTTTTAAATTATTTATTTCTGTAAAACAAAGGAGCAGTCTTATTTTATTATTTTGCCATCCAAAAACCTTCCATTTCTACTTATAAGAAATAAAAAGTTATTTCATTTAAGTCCATGATTTTAGCAAAAAAGGAAATTTGTTTAGGCATCTGTCCACTCAAATTTACATCCAAAATCTTTCGAAAGGACAATATGTCATAAATATTTAAAAAAACATTTGAAAAATTAGACGTTAACAT
This sequence comes from Eucalyptus grandis, assembly GCF_016545825.1. NCBI lineage: Eukaryota > Viridiplantae > Streptophyta > Magnoliopsida > Myrtales > Myrtaceae > Eucalyptus > Eucalyptus grandis. The sequence continues at coordinate 32,961,730 of NC_052617.1, read as the reverse complement.
GGTAATTTGCATATTCGAGTGTTTCACGCCCAACAAAATTTAGATTTCAAAGGCTTAATGAGAAACGATGAGGATGAAAAGTGAAAGTCATGTTACATTATGTTAATAGTACTGAGCTCGTTGCCACATGAAATCGAACGAACACGACATCTCTGAATATAGCAAAGGCATGGATTAGTCACCTGATACGCATAAGGCTTTTCGACCACTAGCTTAAGCTATAAATTGAACAGCGAAACAAACGTAATAGGAACCACATGAGGAAGCAATTATAGGCATATCGTGCTCACTGTTCAGCATCCTATAACTTCTAGAACAAGCGTGCGATGTCGCGAGCCCATAGATTTTCAAAGGGGCGCGCAAAAGTGCATGCTCTCATCAATCGTGCACGTCTCCAACTAAAATGAGAAGAGGGTCAATTGATTTTCATGCTAAAGATGTAAAGAATGAATACAGAGATAAAACTAAAAGGGAGCAAAGATCTAGCTTTGAGACACCTTTAAATCCTAAGAACTCGAACTTGACCTAGACAAAAGTACAAACAACTCCCTCCATAAGAAACTTCTCTTTTGCAATCAGCGTCACATGAGCAAAAACATCTAGGAGCCAGAACAAATGCGACACAGATTTCACCGGTTCAATAGAAGAGGAAGGATCCGTTAAAAGACTTATCTTCTTCGACTGTGGGCAGCCTTTCATTCTCCCAAGCACGCCGGCCACACTGGAGACAGCTGTATCAGGGCTTTTTCCGTTCTCAATCTTCACAACATTTACAAGTAAGTACAGAAGGAAGGAAATACAATGTAACTACAAGGACATAGAATCTGAAACACTTATATTTTCTTTGTTAAGGAAACCTGACACAAGAAGTCATTCCACATGAGAAGGAACCAAAGTCGTCGGAGGTAAACAAGAAGAAACCCATTTCATGAACTTAAAATCCATCCATGCTGTTAGGGTATTCCATCGCTTCCTTTCTATGAACAATTTCCTATTCCTCAGGGGAAAGATCCAAGTCTTCTTTGCAACTTCCTCAAAAATAATGTAAATCGACTAACATAACAGTGTCATAAACAAAATGCAAACATGCATCAAAATCATATTGCCTAAGAAAAAAAAAAAACCATGTCCTCGGGAAAAAGAAAAGCCTACGTAAGTCCACTAAATTTTTATGTGCATGTACAAGACTGTTTACCGTGTGGTATAAAGCACCAAAATAATGGAATTCATCGATAGTCTATGCTGCATCTCACAGCCACAATTCTAAATGTCTTCTGCCATTTATCAGTAGGGACTATTCTTCTTAGTCAGAGGATCCATATCCCAAAACAAACCTCAAAGGGCCACTATCAGGTAGGAGGCTAGATAAGAAGCCATACATTTTAAAGTCTTCGAGGAAGATTCAAAACTACTATTTTAAACAAAAGCAGATAGTTCTTTATGTAAAAGCAAAATGAAGATATTGCTCCATTGAGTCAAATATTAACTCTTACCTCCAGCCACAGTAACGCTAGAGAGTTTGCAAGCCTGAACCATACTATACTTTATCAACTAGAAAAGTTCAAAAGTGCGCTGTCAGATCCTGAGGACCTGAAAGCTCCCCATAAACTCAAATGGTAAGCAATCTTTAAGTTCCAGAAGTACCTGCTGATACCAGGAAGCAAAATTTTTTTCACGATGGTTGCTGTACAACGTACAATGTACACAGAACTGGTTAAACTAATTCTGCCATCGAGCATTATTGGAGCCAGATCTGACCCCCCACTCACAAAGGCACAGATGATTGCCAATGCCAACAGAATTTACTTTTTCTGGGCAGTGCCTTCCTCATTACATGTCACACGACAATGTGAAGCAACCATCTGCAAGGCATTAATGTACAAGCTCTCAAACTGCCATTAACTTAATAAGATCACACCCACTCAAAGTTCGTTTCTTTTGGCAAAACCAACACAAGAAGGCAGTCGACTGGATTAGGAGCGATCGAGAGCAGAGAACAAATGTCCTGTGAATAAGGAAGAATAAACAGGAGCCTTGCCCATATAGAATTTACAGCAGGAATTTTAATAACTCCAGCACATTCCCTCTGCTTCAAGTACGATATAAAATCCTGAAACTGAAAAGAGTTAAAAAAAAAAAAAAAAAAACAATGGTAAGACCTTAAGCAAATGTTTCACAAGGGGGCACATCCATGATCAATATGAATTCACACCACTACGTGAGGATACACAGATAATATAAAGACTTGTAATCAATGAAACGAGATGGAAGCTGATAAACACAATTGAAATGTTAGGGATTTGCAAGAATTCGCTTATAGTTGTCCAAACTACCATTTTTCACTACTTCAAATCAGGTGTCTAGAATACATTAAATTTCTTTTATCATCAGTACAATGGTTTAGATTTTCATTTTTTTAGAATAGACTAGAACAATCTAAACATGTCGCCATTAAGCAAAAAAGATTTTCACCATTATTTAAGTGTCCCTTGCTGATTTGTCATAAACAAATAGATTCTTAGGCCAGGTCCATGCCATTTTTTGAAAAGGAAGAACTTCGGCGGATCTACAATCCAATCAATTTCTACCATAAAAAGGGGTATGGATAAAAAAGTTCATTTGGTTTTCATGATTTGATCAATTGTTAGAAAATAAAAAAGAAGACAAGTTATCAACTTACGCCTTTACAGTCAGCTGCAGAAGACGGGATCAGCTGGCACACTTCTCTCTGCATCACAGGGGCAACCAATGAGAATACCATTAAGAGTTCTGAAACAACTATTACAGGTGTTGAAAGAAATTTCTCTTTTCTCAGCATTACTTAAATTTTTGGAATTTAACAATATCAAGGATTTTGGTAACAAGCACCCCACACTAGTTATGAGGAAAGCTTGCAACCATGCTATGTGTAGTCAATGCTTTGGAAATTGAAACCTACCTCATTAAGTATACTTAACCAGAGCTCTTAAGGAACTCATATACTTAACCTTGATATTAATATGACCAAGCAAATATATTGCTACAGCATTGTTCCAGATGCACATCACAGCAAATCAAAATAAGGTAACAATGCAATGATTAACTGCCCCAAGGAGAGATTAATAGCACACTTCAATATAAACACATTGACAATTTTAACCTGTGGCAGGTTAAAACATCAAATCTCCGGCATTACCCATTTGTAACAAACCAAATTCACTGATTAAGCTGCACAGTGAGAAAAATGAAGCGCAACAGGTTTGATGACAAAAATCAAGGGCAGAAGTTGATGCTAGGTATCTCCTTAACCTAAGGCTTCAAAGTGTTCAGCATAAGTAGCTACTCAAGGGACATCAGCAACAGACAGAATTATCTAGAACAATATCTTCCTTGCTTGGATCCAGACTTTCTGGCAACAAACTAAAATTTCTCCTAGCAAAAGATCGGTTTACAATTCCCATCCTGAGGTGGCACCTTGTCAAACTTAAGTTTCACATTTCGAACAACCCAGGCCTAATTATATACTCACGGAGACAGTTTGGCTTATCTTGCAAGCATCGTTAGAAAGACTTCACTAACTGAAAATCTCCCATACTTCCAGGATTTTTCTGATTCTATACCAAACTTTGAAAGCTCTATACAATCAAAATCCAGAAGTAGCAGTTTAACAAACAAAGAAATCACAGTTGAAACCACACAGGCACGATTATATACACACAATTGCTTTTCTTCAACCTTGAAAACTTAAAAAACTAGCCCCAAGTAGCTAGTAAATCCAATCTTTACGGATTTCTTTACTTTATTTTATACCTAACTTTCCAATCTACCCCCAACTTTTATTTCTACAATTTTAATATAGGTTGCACATACAAATAGTATACACAGATCTGGACCATTATATAAAACTGGACAGGTATGAACCATATGACTAGCAATTACTCTTGCCTTTGTTTCTTCTTTCTAGTTGATGAGGCATTATTTTAATGCCCCAATAACTACTTCTTAGAGGTCATATTGTCAGACTGACCAATTATTTAAGAAGGGATACATTTGAATCTGACAGCAAAGTCAAAGGTGAATTGAAAGTTTTAGAACTTCAAGGTAATTAGCGTGGGTGGAACCATGAAAACACAAGGTTTCCAAGGTAGGCCAGAAAATAAAATCAAATGTAAGATAGCAAATGAAAGAACAAGGAACAAGAAGTAGCGCACTCACCCTATGTGGCGGAGTACTGGTAAATGTTGACCTTACATGCCGAAAATCAGTACGTTTTGTCATATCTAGTTTAACGGGCCACCTGCACAAATTATCAGCATGAAAACAACCTTAGTGATTAGTTCACCCCAAGAAGTTGATGCAAAATGGTGACAACATTCTTACTCAGTAGGTTCAGAGAGGCCATTTGAATATTTGCACGTATTTGAATCCACTCTGAATGCATGAATTGTGCAGTAGTGAACTCCACTTTTAGATAATTTTCCCTGCCACTTGTACTGAGGATCATGTCCTGACCTTTTCTCGTTGGAGGATTCTCCGACAGGGGGAGGAGGTGGAGGAGGGGGAGGAGAATTTGGTGGAGGTGGGGCTGAAGGTGGTTGTGACTGAGGTAAAGGAGGGGGAGATGGAGGTAGCGGAGGTGGCATATCAGGCTGAGGTGGTTGGGATGTCAAAGGCACAGGAGGGATAAAAGTTTGGTCATTCCTCACCATGTTTCCCTGTATCTGTGCCAGAGGGGTCACAGAAGGAGGAGGATAAGGGGCAGCAACGGCATTGGTTTGAAAATTACTTTGAACTGACCCTGTTATTGGATTCAGAGGCATGTGATGACTAGAACCTTGTACATCCCATGGATTGGGTGGGGTAAAATACATGGGTCTCATGTATGGAGATGCTGGAATTTGCTGAGGTGCCAGAACCGGTCCTTGTGCTGCGACTGGCATGCATGATATGCTCCCGGAAGCTGACTGCTGTTCAACTTCGGGCTTGTTGTACATCCATGCTCCTCCATTTGTACAAGAAACCACAGGTGGACCTGCAAGATTGGGAGTCAATACACAATTCCCGCTTTTAAATGGGAGATGACTTAGTGAACATAAATAAATACCACACTGTGAAGAATCCACCGCCATGTTCTGCTCAGCACCAACAGAAGCATCCCATTGTGCAGCTTCTAATGCGGTTCCATTTTTCTCAGTTCTCAACCTTGGGGAGACTAAACCCATTGAACTACTCTCTGGATTTAATGAGACAGGAGGGCCTTGTTGCTTTGCCAATTGACTGTTCAGAAATCCCCAAAAAAAAAAAAAAAAAAAAAAAAGAGAGAGAGTTCAAAAGGTAGGGAATTTCCCTAAAAGCTGATATGGAAGAATTAAAGGCAGATATTCCCATTCCAAAAACACTAGCAGATAATAAACTACCTCAGAAACAGATTTTCAGAAAGCATACACAACTTGCGACCCCTCGTAACAGATTTTATCCTCAACAATGCAAAGTTATGGTCTAGCTTTTATAACAAAAGCCCCCACATTTGGACTCTTTCTTTGATTTTGATTGTGTGAGAGATGGAGAGACATTTTAAAACAACAGCTGCGATGACAACAATAATAAAGAACAAAGAAAGTTGATTTGATCAGAAGAATCCAATAACACAGCCCAAACCTGAATTCAATCTGAAGGAACATCTGAGGACAGGCCTGAAGATTTCTCAAAACAGAAATGGCAGCATCAACGCTGCTGCATTCAACCACCCAGCCACATCCCACATGCGTATTATTGCGGGTCACCTGAATGATGGAGCCTACATTGCCAATAGCAAGTTTGCAAATGGCCAATATTTCATCATCCATGATGTAAGAGTTGGCATTTGGGGGATGCTGTATCCAAAGAGTGCTTGATGGCATTTTATTTTCTCCTCTCAAGGTTGCAGATTGCCAGTTTCCAACATTATACTTAGAACGCAACGAAGAGAGTAAAGAATGTAGGGGAGACATCCTAGAGCTGCCAGCAGGGCTCTGAGGCACTCTCTGAGACTGAGGTGAGCCAATATTATTGTTAGAAAAGCTTGCATAGTTATTGCTTCTTGAAGATCCGGGAGTATCAATGGGAGATATTCTAAAATTACTTGGCCCTGGTGGCAGGCGTTTAATCATTTCCATTCGATACTGTCTTAGATGAGTCATCACAGCACAAGCTTCCTCAGGAGTTTCAAACTCCAGTAGCATCGCACCTTCATTGCCTAGATCTGTAACTGTATAAGGACCTTTGTAAAGTGCTTTCCTTGATTCATTCAGTAACTCGTCCTTCATCCACTGACCCAAAACATTCCCGATATAAACAAAATTGCTATAACCAACGGCCACACCATTTACAGATCCCCTAGTTCCTAGTCCTATGTCCAAAAACTTAATGCACCATGGAAGATGTCTTCGCATATGATTCCGAGCCCTAATAGAATCCATGATATTTCTATACTCAACCAGTGCAAACCGTTTTCTTGGATAGAAAAATAAATGTTCAACAGGACCAAATTTATCTGCCTCAAATCTCACATGAGCTTCAGATACATCATGACCCAAAGCACCCACCCACAGCTGGTTAGAAGCAGAGTATACATCCATAGCTGCTGGTTCACCATCTGAGAACCAAACCATTTGACTCGGAAAGCCACTTGGTACCGCATAATTACCCTTAGGGGAAAAACTATTTGGTGCACTTCCTGCAGATGATCTCATGTGAGGTGAGGTTGCCTCTGCTTTAAGGACATGATTAGAGTCAATATAAGAAAAGTCCTTCCTGCCTTTCAAAGAATTAGTCCTGAAATATGATTGGGATCTGTTGCCAGGTGAAACCAACTGGCGCTCAGGCACATCTCTGGGTGTGCAAGAAGATATGCTACCTGAAAATTCACCATTTTCTACAATCTCAAGGCATGAGGACCTGGATCCTGAGCGACCATGATCACCAATCTTAGAGTGATGATCCATCTCAAGAGGAACCTCACAAGCCTGAGGTTCTAAATGTTGATTAGGGTATTTATGGCTAAAATCTTCACTGCATGATCCATTATGAGATCTTACATTATCATCTTCCCAAGATGATTTGCTGGGGATAGAACACTGATTAGAAACCCCACGCCTCAAATAATGTCCGCTAAAAGATGTGCACGGATTAAAATCATCTTCATCACTATCTCCTAGACTCTCCTCTAAGTTGACCAGTTCACTCAGAGACTCTAAGCAGCCTTCAAAGGCAGATAATGTTTCTGACATAGCTTTAGAAGATGCCAATCTTTTTAATTTCTTGCACTTCCTAACAATCCAAGTTCTCAAGGATGAATCTTTGGCAATTGCCTGCATTAAAAAGCTAGTCAACAGCCGCTACCACTGAGAAACCATAAAAAGATAATTCAACAGGCACATCATCAACTCACATGTAAAAGATACACAACTTCATCAAACATTTGGCATGTTCAACAAAAAGTTATCCTTGTCATCAATATTTTAATATGGGGGAAGTCCAATTTGAAATTCAGTTTGGTTATACAGTTTGCATCTTCATTGAAAATATGGATTGGACCAGGTTTGACCATAATGGAAAGCCAACTGAGTCAACTGAGCAGGCCAGTCCAACCTCACAGGTCCCAACTTTACACGATTTCAACCAAGATACTTAAGACAGTCTTCAGTAAGAAAATAAATGTTTAAGATTGTTTGGTGGTTCAAGAACTCTCTAGTCCCTGTCTAGCATGTAGCTACAAGCCCTCGCTGCTAGAACATTGAACTACCCTGAAGACATTTATTAACCTAATCCCTTACAACTTATTGTCAACTTCAGTTTGAACACATACCCCTTCACCTATTTGATCAAATCATTTTGCTAAACCAAGATATGTGCATGATGCTAACAAGATCATCCATCCTTCAAAGGCAATTGTGAAATGCTGTGAACAGAGACCAGAAATGCCTTACAGTTATAAAAGTTCTCCCAAGTTCGTTTTGAGCAAAATATCCATTAGTTAGCAGCATAATGAAATTAAATGTGACATCATAAAAGAACCACAACACAGAACACCAATAGCATTATGTAAATCACTTTTCATTCTAGTAAGTAGCAGAATCCAGAAATTTACAGTTCTGAAGGGGCAAGACAATGCAAGTAGCACACTCCAGCCAAGTAAAGCATTGCCTATGAACACTTCTAACAAAAAGCTGCCACTAGCAAAATACAGTAAAGAGCAAAAACTAATGCTGAAATAAAGATAATGACGGGATGAAGAGAAGAGATCCAAGTATTACCAGTCCTAACAAGCAATTCTTCGGAACTAAAGATCCATTCATAGAGGAACTTTTGCCATCTAATGGTAGGTCCACACTCACAACCTCATTCCTGTCTCTGCTGGTTCTAACAGAACCTGTACATGACTTAGCTTCATCACTTGAGTCATCCATAAGGCAAGCCACATCATCAGCATCAAGCCTGCTCGTTACCTGATTTAGGAAATAAAATCCTCCATTTTGAGTTCCTTCCTTTATAGAGGAGTTAAGGAGCTCAAAACAAGCCTCGAGCATGTTCTTAGTACAAGCACAGAAGATCCGAAGGGCACTCAGTGCACGCAACTTAGACAATCTAATAAGTGGAGAATCATCTCCATCTAAACATTTTAGCTTGAGCTCAGAAAAGATCTCATCAGAATCTGGCATCCTCAAATTTTGTTTACCAATGATCTGGACAATACTACTTCCCTCAAAAGAGGACATGAAAAAGTTGAGCACATTGTTAAAAACGGTCATGCATATGCCTCGGATAACAGATGATGTTGGTGCCAATGAAGAAGCTGCGCAGCAAACATCAACTAGACCAAGAATGCAGGCTTTAGTAGTCTGAAATGCAATTCCATCAGCATCCCCTCCCTTGGTCATAATTGCAAGGTTCCAATTGTACATATTGACTAAGACTTTTGTTGCGGCTTCAAGAGCAGTCGGACAGTATGATGCGTATCGGGGAATAAGATCAACCACAATCCGTTGCACACTAGAACAACCTGCGTAGAGAAGAAGGAGTGAAGCATTCCTGCTGACTCATGTGCCTTTAAATGAAGAGGCAGGATAATTGGAAGCAAAAAACGAACAATAACTTCACATGGCATGGTCAGGGCATCTTCCAGGATACACGCATAGATTGATGCTCCCATACTAGATGGATGAGATGGATCACACACAGCGCAAAAAACATAGAAGCCCAGAAAATGCAAACATGCACAAGTTTGAGTTCTAAAATACCATAGTAAAAGAAAATCCTCAAACAACAAGATAACAGCCAGCTAGAGGTCAAATTGAAGCAAGAAATCTTGTGATCACCAGATAAGAAACCAGATTAATCTTTTGGGTCAATTTTTTTTTTTTTTTTTTTTTTTTTTCATTGTTGAAAGTAGAATAGATCCTTCATTGTGATCCACAACTAACAAATATCTCAAAAATCTGGAATCAAACAATCAACAAACAACTTTTTGCATCACAAAATGCTTCTCCTCAGGATCTAAAGCATATTAGCATTGTCAATTTAATGTTTCTGTATCAAAATCATCCACCACTTTATATTTATGACAGAATAATTAAGTTCTTAAACTCTTTAACGATTTCAATCAACTCCTTACATCTCTCAAATATATCAGGCCAGAATCCCACACGCCACTTATATCAGTGAATCAAACTTCCAGCCTATTAAGAGACACATTTTTCTGAGAAATAAGTTCATAAGGGATCCAGACAAATGACTTTTGGGAAATTTCTGATCAGCTGAGAAGCTACATAAATGTCCAAAATTAACAAAGAATAATGTCTAGGTCATCAAATTTCATTTGGATCCAGAAAAGCGATGATGTTTAACAAAACTTGTGAGAAACACAAATGTAAACTCGGCTTTAAAAGGTTAAGTTGATCTGCATAGACCAAATTACATTTCAATTAACTGCATATATGTTCAACAATTTTTTTTTCCTGAACCCTTTCTAAATGAATGTACTCAGAGAAAGTTCCCATATCTATGTCTACTTTACAAAAGAAATTGCTTTTCTTACCAATTGATCTTCTAAAGCCAGCAGCTAGTTCCAAAAGACAAGTCAATACAAGAGTCTTGAATATGGAAAATCAAACCACTTCCGTCCTCTAGTTAGGGAGAATAAAATCAACAACAAGGTTATACTTTGCTTCAATCCCTAGAGAATTTTCAACCCAAGGAGAGTACGCTGCTGATAATTCAACATAATGTGAGAAAATAGTAGAGCACCGGAGATAACTTTGAAGAACCCTTTTTGCTCGATCAATAAGATCAAATTTTATCTAGGGGAAAGAACAAAAGAGCACTCAGACATTAGATATTATCACCATTACCAAACTCAACAATCGAACAGACATAACGCAATCACCTCACTCCACCAGTCGCTACACAAACTAAGAATCAATCCGAACAAGCGGAGACAATCGAGAAAGCGAAATCAACTCTCACCTCGCGCGGCAGCAATGAGGGACAGATAAGCCGGCTCCAATTCGGGCGCGGGGCGCGGCTCCTTCTGGCCAATGCAAAACCTAATCCGCTTGTAGGCCTCGTACACGCCCCGAATCGCTTCCCTGTTCCTCCTCCTCGCGGCGATTTCCTCCTGGGACGGCGGCCCCGGGGCGGCGCGGCGGCGGGGTCGGGGCGGGCTAGGGTTTGGGGCGGCGGGGGGCGGCGGCGGCTGCGGCGGCTGGTGGGGCGGCGGCGGCGGCGTTGGGGGCGGTTCCGGCTGGGGCTCGTAGAGCTTGCGCTTCTTCAGAGGCTGCTCGGACGCGGCCATGGCTGTGGAGAGGGGTGCGGTGCACGCGCGCCGGTCTTCCTTTTGTGGGAACGGAGGGCAATGGTGGAATTACACCTCCGAGTCGGAGTAAACCGGAACAGCGAAAGGACGCACGTGCCCCTGCTAATTAGCCCATCGGGCTAATTACTTCTTGGGCTTTTTGTCCCCCCAAGCCAAGCCCATGATCTCGTTTGAAGAGGCCCATTTCCACATCCCCAACTTTTGCTGTTAAAAAAAAAAAAAAAAACTTTTTTGGATGAGCCGAGGCTACAGCGGTAAGCACCCGCTATCGGAAGGCCTGTGAAACACCTTGCAAGTCCCAAAAATTGGTTGAGTTTGACCTGTACTTCATATCGGTTTTAGATGATATTATCGTAACCATTGGAGCTGCAATGGCAAAATCGTGCAAACTTTAGTGAGCTCGAAATACAATTTGAATGTATGTGGACGAGAGAGCGATGGATTACAATGATCGCTTGAGCAAAATTGTCTCCAAACTCAGTGTTTTTTCGGGTTTCTCTTCAAACTTTCTTAACTTCATGTCAAGATAAATCCAAGCTTTCTCTGTCGCATTGTGTATGTCCTTCGTGATGAGGTATTTTGTTCTTATTAGGCAGACAGAAGATCTTAAAGGTGTTAAGACGTCAAAATATCGCGTTTACCAATCAGGATAGACCGGTTTTCGGCGATTGATTAGCTAACCAATTGATTAGTACCTTTTGCAACATCACCAGAAGTGAATGGAAAGTGACATAAAGAAAATTAGGAGAGACTTTGGATTCACCGGCATTAGAAAATTGGAGGTGACGTTTCCGTGTAGGGCCACCAATTGCAATCATCCCGGAAAGGAGAAGAAACCGGAGAGGAAATGGAGTACGTGGAGCCAATTCGACAGAATCGACACCATTGTCCTCACCTTTTTAATTCTCCAATGTTGCGCAATCACCACCTTCTGGGCTCTCTTATCTTTCTGTTTTTCATTTGTTTTTTTTTTGTAAGTCTCGCATCTCTCTATTTTAGTATCTATTTCCAAGGTTTTTCAACCCGAGGGGTTGGATTATTCATCCAGACTCGGATAACATGGAATGAACTGGTTTGGCCAGCGGTTCAACTGATGAATCGGTGAACCGGACCCATTATTTGGACCGAACTGCCCTAGTTTGGCATGTTAGTTGACGGGCTGATAGACCTCTTTGGCGGTGAAGTCGGACGGTCACTCAATTATAGCCCATTAAGAGGTTAAATTCAATCCTAAGAATGGAACGTGGCATGACCGTCTTCACTTAAATGTGTATATATATGCACGATGAAAACATTGTATGCCATTATATTAAACTTTCACTATCTGCAGAAATTGGTCGAACCTTGAGCTAACCGGTTGAACTGCCACCTAAATGCATGATCAATTTGCCCACCATTCGGGTTTTAAATACACATATATCTCAAAATAGTTAGTCTTAATCTTAGCAATAGGGGCACCACCAAGTTCTTGAATTTTTTTCAATTTAATTAGCTCTCTCAAATAATGTATTTAGAGCTACTGACACCTTTTGAAATTTTTCTTTGTCTTTTAATAATTAGAACTTACTACGTCCAACAAATAATTAGTATTGTTATGAATTAATAAACAAAGTAGCTCTTTTTTTTTATCATAATCAAGAATTAACGACCTACTATTATTGATTCTCATCTTAACCATGTAACTTACGAGTTGAAATGTATCAAATATCGATGAAATAAACAAACTATATACCAGCTTATAAACACGACCCATGTTGTTTAGTGAAAATGACTTGGTATAACCTAATGTTGTTTAGCTTATTAACAAATAAATGAAAACGAGTTAAATGATTTTGTTGTTCATAAATGAGGATAAATGTATCTGAAAGGCACTAACGTTTTCAAAATATTTTTCACAGAAGTCGTTATTGAGGAAAATGACAGTATTTTTGGATGTGTGAAATGGAAATTTTTGAATTATTTCCATAAAGGGAAATATGTTTAGTTGTAAAGGCAATGCGGGCTATTTCTTCAAATTCGAGTAAAACGCTAACTTAAAACCTTTTTGGAGATGAATATTTTTACCCATCGAAAACAATTTATTTTTCTCTTATGGTTGAAATCACCGCCCTAAATGGAAAAAAAAAAAAAGTCTTTAGCTTACATTTACACATCATATTAAGTATTTGAGTGATAGGATCTTTTTTTTTTTTTTTTTTTTTGGGTATGAAGTAAGACTCGAGAAAGAGGAGGGTTTGTAATAAAAATAGTTTATTAAATAACTGAGACAATAATATCCAAGCCACATCAAAATCAAAGAAAGACATAAAAGTCATCAGTCATGTAGCGACAATGGTAAATAAGCTACATCAATGGCTATCTCCTCCTTTACTTACAAAGTTCTCCACCCCTACTCGAAAGGAGAGATCAGCAAACTTCACCATGAACGTCTTTCCAGTTTTTTTCATCCTCCACTGGAAAGTCAAATGCAGATCCAATTGCAACTCCATCAAAACCGACGACGACTTCATTGTTGTTTACACATCTATCCAAGTCGTTCCGACACTTCATCATAAAGCACAATAAACTGAGTCGTTTTTTTAGGCTTTCATCAAACCCATCAAAATAGGTGTGTGCATCGGACATGATCCAACTTTGAAACTAAACCTAATCAAAGCTCAACTGGCGGAACTAGCCAAATCATATATATTTTTATTTTTGAATATCAGCAAGGACAAAATGCACAAATTATTTACAAGAAATAATCTCTTCTTTTATTAGTATCTCCCTCGTGATCGGTAAATTTATCATACATTAGAGTAACTTCTAATAAAATTAGGACTTTTTAAGAAAGAAAATAAATAATAAAAAAAAAAGTGCATCGCTGGTTTCCAAGACAACCTAGGATCTAGACTGGGATTGGCCAGTCTGATTCAGTCCAATTCCAAGATGGACATGGTTGATTCTTAGTTCTACGTATTGGGAATCAATTATGTCCAATCCACTTTCAGATTCTAGTGTGGGAACCAATCCATTCTTTGACCAATGATCGCTACATCAAAATCATGATCTAAATCAATAGGTGAGGGTAGTCAACTTCTGTAATCATTATCTAAATCATTATCTATACTGCTTAGCAAAGTATCCAATAGCCATGTCTTTTCTGATCACTCATCTTACCATACATATCTATCATCTTGTCAAATACTACACATGAGGAGCTGGACCTAACAATGCAAATAAGTTACCAAAGACACACGGTTTGAGCTATAATCGCAGCATCAGATGTCTGTTAGACCAAAGGAAACATATGATTGGGACAGCAATGATGTATGCTTTGAAAGGGAGAGAATTGTCCAAAAAGTCCTAAACCTATTGCAGTTTTGCCAATTGAGTCCTAAACCTTTTAACTTTGCCAATTGAGTTATAAACATTTTCACTTCTTGCCAATTCAGTCCATCCGATCAACTTTTGGCCAGAAAATGCCGACGTGGACAATTTTAAATAATATTTTTAAATATTTTAAAATATTTTTGAATTTCTTTTTTTTTTTCCTTTTTAGTTTTTCTTCTTTTTGGCTTTTTTCGGTAGCCGACCACCGGCCACAGCGACAGCCGGCCATCGACCGGCTAGCCTCGCCCGCCACAGGCAAGGCTCGACCGGGCGACGGCGACCCCCGGCGAGGCGCCCTAGCCCCAGCGAGAGCCGACCTCGCCAGATTTGGCGAGGGGAGCCCTCGCGGGGGGTCGCCCTCGCTTAGGTGAGCGTCAACCTCGTAGTGGCCATCCAATGCTCGGCCGGCCGGGCGACGCCGTGGGGAGGGCGACGGCCGGCCGTCGCCTGTGGCGGTGGCCGGCCACCGGAAAAAGCAAAAAAAAGAAGAAAAACTAAAAAGGAAAAAAAAACAGAAAATAAAAATTCAAAATATATTAAAATATTATTTAAAATTGTCCATGTCAGCGCCGATAGTCTTACGTGGCACCGTCGGCGGCCCACGTCAACATTTTCCTGCCAAAATTGGCCGAATGGACTGAATCGGCAAGAAGTGAAAATGTTTAGAATTCAATTGGCAAAGTTAAAAAGTTTATGACTCAATTGGCAAAACTGCAATAGGGTTATGACTTTTTGGACAATTCTCCCCTTTGAAAGGCAATAGAGCAAAAGAAAATAGTACAGAGCAATTAAGAATTTATGACAAACTCAATCCAAGCAAAAGAAAGATTATGTTTTGACAATCTTAAAACATGAGAGGCAAGAAAGATTATGTTTTGACAATCTTAAAACATGAGAGGCAAGCTAAGTAGGGGTGATAACTCTGGGGTATACTCCGTTCCAATTCTAAAAGCCGGAACCATATCCAAATAATTGGAACCTCGAAAACACAAATTTATGTTTGGGGCCAAATTCTTATAATAAAATAAAACATTTGTTCCTCGAGTAGTTCTGTTGTTTTTACTTCAATTTTCAATGAATGCAAAAGATTTTCTTTTTCTTTTTCTTTTTCTTTTTGAAAGAGATTTAAAAATCAAATCTCGAGTAGATTTGGCAATTCCAATTTTGGAATTGGGAGTCAAACTAGTTCTGGCCCTATTTAGGTCAGAGAATCAAGAAGCTGATCTTTTCTAAATTGAACCGGACCCAGTGCTTTTTCCTGCAACTAATAGTATGCCAATATAACATAATGCATTGATGATTTAGCATAACATGATCACATTTATATAAAAAATAAAAATAAAAATCGACAGCAATAATCACAATACTCCCCGTGAGACCGAACAAAACGTACCACAAGCTAGCCTGAACAAAAGGACAAAGAGCAACAAGTATAACATGAGTTAGTCCTTAACAGACAAGATCCATTAGCAATCAAAACCAAGGGCCAAACTTCACCCACTTGAAAATGACAATTTTTTTTCTCACCCAAGAAAATACAGAACATGAAGATTGTTGTGTAGTTTTACAAAAAATGATCTTCTTGATAAAAGAAATTATTTACTTTATCTTTAGCCTGTGTACGTAATTGTTACTGTATTGAAATTGAAATTGAAATAATCTAATTTACTTATAATTGTTTTCATTTTGATCTTAAGAGAATTTCACAAGATCTAGACTTGAAGTTGAGGGTCATAATTCATCATGTTGGGATTAACGGATCCCCGAAAACCGGATTCGACACTAAATCGAACCCCTAAATCAATGCCGAAGACGAAGCCCAGGAAAACACGTATCATTGATCGTAAA
Organism: Eucalyptus grandis; assembly: GCF_016545825.1. Classification (NCBI taxonomy): domain Eukaryota; kingdom Viridiplantae; phylum Streptophyta; class Magnoliopsida; order Myrtales; family Myrtaceae; genus Eucalyptus; species Eucalyptus grandis. Next base: position 32,945,679 of record NC_052617.1, on the reverse strand, counting down.
GCACACCACGGAGTCGAGCGTACCTTATTAGCCACAGATTAAACACCAATGCCGAAGATAGAGGAAGAAATTCTGATCCGATGAATGCTAATTTGTCTTGAAGGGAAGACCGTGTCGCCATAAGCGTTTTTCTTCTTTTTCTTGGAGGGAGAGAGGGAGAGGAACGTACGTACGTTCTTATGCCAAAGGGTGCCTTCTCCCTCTCTCTCCTCCCTTTTATACCTTCCCCCTCCACGGGCCCTATTCCCGTGGGCCGGGCCTTTTGGGCCCAGCATGGGCGGACGGGCCTTAAGCCCATCACCAATTAAATCCATCATCTCCCACTCACACATGGTGGGCCGAACAGAATTCTCTTTACCTCTCTTCAACATTCATACCGGTGAATAATCCGTGCGACCAGCATACTTTGAGAGCTCGTTGCTATACATCTGTTAGGAATATATAGCAGCTCATAATGGGCATCACATCCTGAGTAGATTTAGTATGCAGTACCCTAGATCGATCGATTACATTTATATCTCTCTTGATCTCTTTCAAACAATGATATATATATGTATATATGTATATATATACATATATATATTTATATATATATATATATATATATATTGTATTCACAATTATGATTATCACAAAGACAGTCATAATTGGTTAACCGGTGAATACAAAAACTGCAATGTGATTCTCCAAATTCGATCTTCCTCTTCCCTTCAAACTCTTAATTTCAGTTTAGCTTGCTTTTCTAGAAATGCCCCATTAGATCGAATCAAACTCATGACCATTGGCAACATCCTAAGATATCAAACACTAAATAGAAATCTTGAGAATAAGTAAAAGTCATGAGGGGACTAAAAATTGAGGAACTCTTTTCCTCAAGAGTCTCCCACGACATAAAAAGTTGAGATCAAACTTTTGCCACTCTTATTGGTCGTCTCATGCATACGTAGTATGAAATACATATTATGGTATTAACTCATTTCCCATGGAGCGTATGTCTACACCTTTCAATACCGTACGGATGATAGTTCAGACATACCCAATGTCTAACTTGAGTTCACGTATCTACTCATTCACAAAATTCATCGAACTCACATCCGGCATCATAGACAGATAAAGTAAAATATGTGGGGTATTTTACTTTCGGACATAGTAAGTATTATGTCCTCATCTTAACACCCAGTTAAGGCGACATACGTATTTTAAGCTTGAGCTCTCGATTATCACCTAGATAATAAGCTTAAAAACAATCTCATCTTTATTTATCACACAGTAAATAAAGGCGATTACCCGTGTGAGTGGGCTAATCTTATATCTGTCCGACATACTTCTTCAACTTAAGATAATACACTGAGCATTAAGATGCATAAAGATCAAACAAAGATTCATAGGTATTAATGATGAAAAACACAAATTCATCAAATGTGAACACTTCAGGGAAATTACAATCCAGTACATCAGACTCTACGCAATCCTAGACATTTCATATGGCCACAAAACACATCTCTAGGTATTGGCTTTGTCATAGGATCTGCTACCATTCAATGCGTAGTATGTACTCTAAGTTCACATCTTTTCGTGCAATCATATCATTGACAAAAGTATACTTGGTATCTATATGTTTGGTCTTGCCATGATATTTTGGATTTTTGGTGTACGCTTTTGCTGCTCGGCAATCACAGTTAACCAACAATGAATCTGCAGCACTTCAAATAACACCTAAATGATCCAATAATCTCTTAAGCCAAACATCTTCTTTTATTGCTGCTGATAATGCCACGAACTCAGTTTCCATCGTGGACAAGGCTATACAATTTTGTTTCTTCTTTGCTCCAACATATGGTGCCATTATTCGGTAAGAAAACAAATCTAGAGGTAGATTTTCTTTCATTTAAATCTCCTCTCCAATCAGCATCAGAATAGCCTTTGAGTTGCAGATCATTTCCTTAATAACTCAGCATATAATCAGCAGTTCCCTTTAGATACCATAGTATTCTTTTAACGGCTTTCCAATGTGCTTGACATGGATTGGATTGATATCTTTTCACCATTCCAACTGCAAAACATATGTCAGGTCTTGTACACATCATAGTGTACATCAAGCTTCCAACAGCACTAGCATAAGGAACATCTTTCATTTGTTCCTTCTCTTTTGGAGTCCTTGGACACAGTCTATGGCTCAATCCTTCACATTTTGCAATAGGAGTGTCTATGGATTCGCAATCTTAAAATCTTAACTCCAAGAATGTATGCAACATCACCCATGTCTTTTATATCAAAGTTGGAAGAAAACCAATTCTTCACAGTATTAACAAACTCCATATTGCTTCCGGCAATCAGTATATCATCAACATATAATGATATGATCACAAATTGATCATTGGATCTTTTGATATATACACACTGATCATTTGTCTATCATTGTAAAGTCATATGCCATTATGGCATTATGAAAACGTATATACCATTGTCTTGACGATCGCTTAAGGCCATATATCGACCCCCAAAGTCGACATACCTTTTCTTCTTGGCCTTTCACTATGAAACCAGCAGGTTGTTCAATATATATTTCTTCCTCTAATTCTCCATTGAGGAAAGCAGTCTTTACATCCATATGATGTAACTCAAGATCCATACTAACCATTATTGCCAGAATAATGCGAATCTAGGTAAATCTTACTACATGAGAAAATGTATCTTAATAATCAATTCATTCATGTTGATTATACCTCTTCGCCACAAGGCGAGCCTTATGCCTTTCTATCAAGCCATCAGCCTTTTGCTTTATTTTGAGAACCCACTTGTTCCCAATAGCTCTGCGTCCTTTTTGGAAGATCAACCAGTTCCCAGACTTGGTTTGATTTCATTGACTACATCTCCTCTTTCATTGCATAAATCCATTTTTCCTTACTAGGGCAATTCAGAGCCTCATTAATATTTCTTGGCTCATCCTCATCTTGTGGAGCAATTATAAAAGTGGCGACTTGTTCGCCATATGGGAGATAATACACTTAGCACATCATTCCCAATTATGCTCCCACTCGGATTAGATAATGACGATATCATCTCATCATGTGGTTGTAATTGAGAATGAGTTGAATTCAATTCATCACTTCTCATATTACTCCCACTTGGACGAACTCCACTAATATCATTATCTTGATCCAAGGTTTTAAATAGGGAGTAATATTCCCTTATTTCGCCCTTCTTAGGAAATTCATCCACTAAGAATGTGACATCCCGTGATTCAAATTCAGTTATACTCTCACTTTCCTGCTCACCTACGAACACATACCCTTTCGAGTGTTCGGAGTATCTCATGAAAATACTCTTCTTTCATTTGGGACCATATTTCCCAAATTTGTGAGAGGATTCATTATAGGCAGCACAACCCCATGATTTAAGAAAACCTAAGTCCGGTTTTTCTACCTGTCCATAACTCATATGGAGTGGAACTAACTGATTTGGAAGGCACCCGGTTAAGTATATAGGCAGAAGTTAACAACGCATCACTCTAAAAACGTGATATGTAAGTTAGCATGCGCCATCATGGACCTAACCATTTCCAAAGTAGGGTTGTTTCTTTCTCTCCGCAATACCATTTTGTTGAGGAGTATATAGAATAGATAATTGTCTTTCTATTCCTTTTTCATCACATAATTTTCTGAACTCATCAGATAAATATTCTCAACCTCGATCGGATCTAAGTACTTTTATTTTCTTGTCTAATTGATTTTCCAACCAAGTTCATAAACATTTTGAAACAACTTATGCTTCAGATTTATGAGAAATCAAATAGACATATCCGAATCGAGTAGAATCATCTATAAAAGTGATGAAATAAACAGCCCCATGCCTTCCTCTCACATTCATTGAACCCAGGACGTCGAATGGATTAAATGCAGAGGAAATTCAGCTCTTTTACATTTTTCAAATGGTTTCCTTGTCGTTTTCCCTTCTAGGCAATGCTTACATATGAGCAAATCGACTTTTTCAATATTGCCCAACAAGCCCTCTTTGGCTAGTCTTTTCATATGTTGTTGGCCCATATGACCAAGTCTAGCATGCCACCATATTCACATCATGATCATATAAAGTAGAAGACGTGAAACAAGGGAATAACATATTGACATCACCACAGTCAATATTTAGTACAATAAAACCATCCAGAAAGTGACCAAAATCATAGTAATTTGTATCCAAATACAAATCTACATATCTATTATGGAAGTTCATACTAAAATCAAGCTTAACCAACACCAAAACAGACATTAAATTTCGACGAATCTCTGGAGCATATGGAACATCATGTAGGAACAAGGTGCGTCCACCACGCATGTTTAATTGGCAGGTGCCAATCCCTTTAACTTCATCTCTAAAGTTATATCATCCACTTAGTTCTAGTTGGTATCGTCGGAATTCCATGAAGGATCCTTTGTCCTTCGCTACATGGTCTGTCACTCCTGAATCTACAGTCCACAAAGGATTAGATTCAGCCAATAATTCAGAACTTGACACATAAACAAAGTTCTCAAATGTACAAGAGGTGTTTACTTTCTTTGGCTCACGACAGTCGCGAGCATAGTGACCTCTTTTGTCACAATTGTAACATCTCACCCTTGACATTTTCTTCACTTGAGGACGTTTTCCTCTCTTGTGTTGGTTAACTCTTGATTTCTTGCAATAAAGACTTGATCCTTTGCATTCCCACATATTGACCGAATCAATACACTTGCGCTTAGAGCACAAAGCCCTTTCTGAGCTAGAACTAGCATTGAAAATATCTATTTTCGGCTCAAATGCCGTCAAGCGGTCCTCTACCAGCTCAAGGTGGTGCACAACATCCTCAAGATCTTCCATAACATGGTCAAGAGCTTCTAGTGCTTCTAGCTTTTCCAGCACATATTGAATCTTAGTACTCAATATTCCACAATTGTTGCCGTTCATATTAGCAATTACGTTCTTAGTTGCTGAAACTATCGATCTAAACACATCAGACTTATATGCACGAATAATTAATGCCTATCATTTATGCATCCCTATTTGCATAGACCCATCATATTAATGAATAATTTCAAGTAAGGCTTTAGAATCAAAATGTCACTATGTTTCCAATCATCCTCCAAAATCCTAACTCAAAATTATTATTAATATAATTGTCTTATGCAAATAAATTCTATGAAGTTACAAAAACTTCTATTACTACCCACAGCTAATTACCCACAGCAATTAGCAATAACATAAAGCAAATAAAATCTAACATCCAATAAAATAACAATGCTTTCACATTATACAACTAACATATCGGTTGCTACATCAACAACAATCAGGTAGTAAGCATTACATAATTAATCAAAGAAATAAATAGGGAATGTCCCTTCTAATCTATCGGTCAAAACATCTAAGAAAACTGAAGGCATATTTGCCAACCATGGAAAAACTTTTGGAGAGCATTCATGTCGCCACCAAGGCGCATTCACTCTGCGCCATGTGGCGCTCAACCTAAGGGTTGAAATTTTGGCCAACTCAATCCTATAGTATTCTCTTACAAAAGCTTCCACTAGCCCCCTGTAATCCGGGACCACGTTGACCTCCCATAGCCGATCTAACACTGCTTACCATTCAGGTGGAAGAGTGTTCATCAAAGCCGGCACCTTCTCAAAATCCGGCATAAGATAACCATTCCAGATGATTTCCTATATCATCTGATTGACCTTGACCATATGTGATACTAAATCACCATCAAGCCACCGATAATCGCCTAACTCTTTCATCAGCCTTTTTCGTCTAGCTCTTCCTTCGTCGAGTTCTCGAGATTGCGGTATCCGTGCATAACGCATCATAGTTCCTGCAACAAATGCAGAACTAAAATGGATCACTTTTAATCCACAATAAACAAAATGGAAAATACATAATTTTCTGTAATTCATGCAACAAATGCAGAATAAAAAATGGATTACCTTTAACCCACACAGACATAATTGAAAAAGAAACAAATTCCTTTTTTTTTCTTTTTTTTCTTTCTTTTTTTTTTTTTTTTTCGGGTCAACGATCAAAGTCAACGGTCAACGGTCAGGTCAACGGGTCAACGGCCAAGTCGGTGTCGTACGGCGGCGTGCGGTGTCGTACGGCGGCGTGCGACATGTCGCCGGACTCGTCTTGACGTCGCATTTCTCCCCATGTGTTCATAAAACGATTTCAACTTATGAAAACTCAGAAAAATGGCCGAACAACGCTCGAGTGTCGGGATTTCTCGCCCCGATCTGTACGGCCGAAATTTTTTTTTGCGAAAAATCAATCAAGAAACATCAAATTGATCGGGAAAACGTGAACTAGGGCTCTGATACCAATGTTGGGATTAACGGATCCCCGAAAACCGGATTCGACACTAAATCGAACCCCTAAATCAATGCGGAAGACGAAGCCCAGGAAAACACATATCACCGATCGTAAAGCACACCACGGAGTCAAGCGTACCTTGTTAGCCACAGATTAAACACCAATGCCGAAGATAGAGGAAGAAATTCTGATCCGATGAATGCCAATTTGTCTTGAAGGGAAGACCGTGTCGCCATAAGCGTTTTTCTTCTTTTTCTTGGAGGGAGAGAGGGAGAGGAACGTACGTACGTTCTTATGCCAAAGGGTGCCTTCTCCCTCTCGCTCCTCCCTTTTATACCTTCCCCCTCCACGGGCCCTATTCCCGTGGGCCGGGCCTTTTGGACCCAGCATGGGCGGACGGGCCTTAATCCCATCACCAATTAAATCCATCACATCCTAAACAGAAGTAGTTTCAAATATAAGATAATTGAAGCTCCAATCGAGTCAAATGTTTGATTATACAATATCTAAAATGGGGCTTATATGTTCAGTCTGAGCCTAGGAGAATTCAATCTTAGGAGAGTCGAGCCTAGTTCAACTCGAAGCTCAGCCCAACATGATCACTCAAGCAGTCTCTAGGCTTTGTTCGAATTGTTCTCTTGAAATTCTTTTTTGGTGTCACATGGTGGGTTTCCAATCTATCTGCTGTTGCTTATGTATCGCATGCCTTCGAAAGAAAGTTTCTAAGGGAATCGCCCGAACTGGAAAAGGCTTGACCTCCAGTGCTACTATTTTTGTGATTACCATTACAAAATGGGCACATTTTAGATTGCACAATGCATGTATATCACACATCTTGCAGGGGCTCGCTAATTCACCCGTTACCTAAACATTTTCCATTTTCGCTTCACAGATCATACATGAATGACCCACTTTCTCAGGTCACATGCGGACGAGAAGTTTCAGGTTTTGGCCAATCATGACAAGCACGGAAACCATAGGCAAGTAAGTACTGCAGCAACAAATAACAGCAAAGCCATGCCACAACAAAATCATGGGATTCTCAATGCACAATACAATGCTCGGGGAGGAGATACATGGTTGTTAGATCACACTCATTTGGAGATGCTTCTACTTCTGAGTTCTGAATAGTTACTTCAGCACTTCTGCATGCATGAGAGGGACATCAAATCCTCTAAATTCGAGACTCGCCTATTGTATTTTCCGCAAAGAACCTCTTTTCAGCTGACCAATTTGAGTATAAAATAATTCACCAAGTTTGGAGCACAAGTTGAGTGCGTGGTACATACTTGATATCGGGGCATCTTTGTGACTGAGATTGATCGCATGCTTGAAGCAACAATATTTGCAATGTTTATAGTGGCTCACTTGGTGGTGGACCATCATGATCCTATATTAAAACTTGCACTGTCGATATCAACTTCATTTTCACCAACAAGTTACAACAACGGCATCTTCAATTACATTGACGATTTGTATGGTCCAAGCTTTTATTTTTTCCCACAAAATTGATGTTGCTATCCATGGAAAATGGTGGTGGTTTCCATATAGGGATCATGATGATCCGCCGTCAAGTGAGCCAGCAGGTATTGTTGTTTCAAGCATGATGGCGAACGGTGCTTCCTCACTTGCGATTAAGGTCTAAGCATGAAAGCTCAATGTTCTTCAATTTCCATCCGCCTTTTATGAATTGGATTGTTTTCTTTTTTCTTATAATTGTTGTTCCTTGACACATTGTCGTGCAGTGTAACTTTTCGTAAAATCACATCTCTTTATTATGTAAACTATAAATTTTGGTGAAAGAAAATTTTGAAATGTTGTAAGTTATAGAGATTCTCGATTGATGAAGTTGTATTGAAGTTTCAATCCCGAAATGTAGTAAGTTGAAGGATAATGTGAAAATAGTCCTCATATTGTAGTTCTCTAATCCTTATACTCTTTGGATTGAATCGATCTAGCAATTCTAGTCGATTTGATTTGTTGCACGTGTTAGTGAACCTATAATCAAAACAAAAATAAAATAGAATGGAGGGAAGAGTGGAGAGCCAATTGCCTTCACCATAACTTATCTTCAACCATAGGGGTGATTGCTTTCTAGTCCGGTCTGATTCCAAAGTGGAACCGAGAACTGAATCATGAGGACCGGTTCTAGTTTCTTAGACTAGGGACCGAACTAGTTAGGTCCTAGAATCGGGAACCAGACCGATGGACCGATCCGGTTCGGTTCATTGGAATTGGTCAGTTTGCTAATAACTAATGCAAGAAAGCTATAACTTTTTTCTAATTCATTCTCAACAAATTACCAAGTCGAAGTGCAGCATCTAACTCCATGAGGACTTAGAGGGTCAAAGTGCTTTCTTTTGTTTTTGCATGGGATACGTACCTTACAAAATGACATACTGTGTCAAAAGTTTCCTTTCACGTACTTGCGTGGGACAACAGCACTAGACTAATCGACGCCTTAAGTTGGTTTGATTTGTTCTTTTCTCTGAATATGCTGAATTGTCGCCAAGGATAAGGAAAAGAAAGCTTTAGCCAATTGCTAGACCACAATGAAAAAGAGTTTTGTCTCGGCTGACCGATGCAAGAAATTACACCTTGAGGACACAACCTGATTGAGGGAAATTGGGAAAGTTAGGATTTATATATATAGTCAGTTAGCTTCAGTCGGTTTGATTCCCACCCTAAAATTTGGAACTAGACTGACCGGCCACTATTCCCAATAATAGGAATTGAGAATTGGACCGCCGCCCATGAGAACCATCTGAAACCAACTAATTTGGTTAGGTCCAGGCAATTGTCGGTTTGGGCAGTTCCCGTTGCACACCCCTACTTCGCTAGGATCTTCACTAGGGCCAATGATGGAGAAGGGCGCCACCTTCGATGCCTCCTTCTGCCCTCCTTCCTTTACAGCTCCATATTTTCTTTTATCTACTTCTAGATTTTGCTAATATGGTCGTTAACATCAGTAAGACATGATTCCCATGGCTGAGTTAGATTGTCACGATAGATGTCAACTAAACTAAATTAAGTAGAAGCACTAAATTGGCTCTATTTAAAGAGTACAAAAATCAAATTGATTCGAAATTAAAGTTTAAATATGAAATGAGTATTGACATGTAGCGCAAGAGTTATTTTTAACATTTCTTAATATTTATTTTTACGAAATTTTTTTATTAACATTGTTAATGAGCAATATCCATAAGCCACTGTCACATAGTCGCACCACTACCATTGAGGTGCGCCTCAAACTCTTCATTGACAAGAAGGCATGAGAATCCTACTTCTTAGTGAGCAGGCATAGATCTTTTATAGTTTGGGCATGTATTTTATTAGTAGTTTGGGCTTAGGCTCGTGGACAGCTACAAGGTGGCCCAAAGCTTTCTTGACTGTGACATCTTAGATTTTCGACTTTATTTTCAATTCAATAAATCAAACATTTCATTGGCGCGCCTTCTCAAAGCTGATCACTTGTGAGATAACTAGACTATCTAGGGAAGTCATTAAGGATTTTAAGGCAAATAGACTTAAGGATTCGACCAGGAATTGGCTATTCGACTGTGCTCATCTTTAGAGGCAATTACATCACAATTAAAAATCAATTTGAGATCGGAGATAGGTTGGTTCAACTGAGATGTGTAGCTAATCGTGGGTGACACCACTAAATTACAAAATTCTCATCGATTGGCACTAATTTAATTTTTCTGTCATTTTAGTACCCTGTGTTCATATTTGAATTCTCGAGATTTTCACAACAACCTAGAGTCGTCAATGTGTTGGGTGGGTTCATTATGACTCGAAGAAAATCGACCACGGGTCATTTGTACTAAAAATCTCTGAAAGCTACCTAATAGCCTAGGTCACGCTAAAAACGCGCCAGAGTGAAATTAACTGTGAATTGAATACGATTTTAAAAATTGAAAGTTCAGTCATGTCACAATAAATTCTAGGAGCATCGACTCAATCTCATAAGATGTAACCCGAGATTTTTTGGGAAAAAGTCGTCATAGGGCCGTTTTTGTCAAGAAAAAGTCAGGGACCGTTTTTTAATGCAAAATTGGGAAGCAAGTGGGATCAATTAGTGAGGAAAACTATCAATTTGATTGTGGAGGTGTCGGTTGATTTTATTGAGGCTGATTTGTGTAGAATTGAGCCAGAACAAGTGTCCAATTGAAGAAGAAATGTTGGAAATTCGTATGCCCCATTGCCTAGCCCATTTTGAACCATTTCAAGTGTCCTAAGAAGAGCTTTGGTGGCTGAATATGAGCCATGGAGGATAGCCTTGGCTGTGGTTGAGTCAATGGGACAAATTGGTGAAAAACAAGGCAAGTGGCCCCCATTGTTACTTCATCTCTTCCCCCTCCCTTTTAGTTGGATGAACCTCCTTCTTTCCCCCTTCCTTGTGCCGTGCAAAGACCAGAAAACCCGGAGAAGCCACCGAAGACAATTGAGCCGCCCCGTCCACGCCGCACGCCGCCGTCCGCCTCATGCGCCTGCCGCCGCTGGCCACACATCCCTAGCGCCGTGCAATCGTGTCTCCGACTTCCTCTCGCCCTCACACCGTCTCAGCAGGCTGTCTCGCCATCTAGCAAGCCCAGTCAAAGCCCGTACTCCTCCGTTCCGCCGTTGGTCTGTCCCTATTTGGACTCGAAACCACTCCCCGTTGCCTTTGTCGATTTTTGTTGCCTCAACCAACTTTGTTTCCTTTGCTTTACAGCCAAGAGCAGAGGGCAAGATCAATGGGTTTCCAGCTAATTTATGGCTCGTTTTGGGTCGTTCCTGACCCCAAAAGTTAGGCCCGCTTTGGAGAAAGTCAGTCCCCGTTGTGTTCCCAACGTTTTGAACCAAACGGATCACGAAGCAAGTGAGTTTAACTCACTAATCATCAATTAGTAGGTTAATTATGCTTATGATTGGATTATTCTAAGTTAAGATTGATTAGGTGATTAGATTAGATTAGATTAGATTAGTAAATTTAATTACTTGCCATTGCATGTTATGTGAATAGTTAGTGTAATTAGCGAGTAAATAGACTCTAGTATTTATTGAACGAGTCTTGAAAATTTTCCGGGTCCGTTTCAGTGTCTAATTAGGCATTACAGGCCTAAATTGGATTTATTGTATTTATTTATTATTTTTCATAATTATTTAATTAAATATTTATTTCCAAAAATTCAACCGAAATGGCTAATGACCAGAATTTAGTATTGATTGTAGTAGTGCTCTCTATTTATTTAATTGAGCACTGGTTTGCGAAAATTAAATGAATTGGTGATTATGGGGAAATTATCCCAAAATTGGAGAATGCCAGTATTTGAGTGGGAAATAACCATGAAAGGTTGTGAGTGGATCTAGAAAACCGCCGAAGTATAGCTATGCCAGTTGGGCCGAGATTTGCCACCAAATTTGGAGTTGGTCGTGTCCAATAGGGCCGTGATTTGCCACCTATTAGAGGTCGTGCCCAATCAGGCCGTAATTTGCCACTTGTTAAAGGTCGTGCCCATTGGGCTGTGATTCACCACCTGATAGAGGTCGTGCCTAATAGGGTCATGATCTGCCACCTATTAAAGGTTACGCCCACTGGGTCATGATTACCACCTAAAGATAGGTTGTGTCATTTGGACCGAGATTTATAGCTAAGAATTTGTTAGGCTATGTTTGCTGAGCCGTGAGTAAGAATTGAGATTGAATAATTGAGATGACCTGGGAGTGGTCTTGATAACATGTAATCGACTGAATCGATTGATCGATATTTTGATCTAATTGAATTGAGTGGATGATGTACCTGTTGGTATTTATGAATTGAACTAACTTGCAGTAAGGAACTGAGGCCAATGTAAGTCCTCTGATGCCTCTTTGTGCTTACGTAGCTTTTTGGGCATATTGGCTTCCTAATTGGGTCTTAGGGGGTAGAAGTCATTGAGACATTGTTTCACTGATTATTGTATAACCATTTTCAGGTCCTTAGATCGTGTTGATGAAGGACCGGAAGTCCCGGAGTTTGGGGAAGTGAATGAAATAGAATCGGCAAACCTGTCTGACTCGCTAGTCATAGGACGGTCTCTTTTTTATTAAGCCGATATTTTTGTAAGCAACCTGATGTTGTAAATAAACATGTGTGTTTATAAAATGTTGGTTTTGGTTTGAAAAATTTATGGCCCTACTTTCCTATCACATTATTTTATTTTGGAGATTATTTATATGCTTCCGCATGCATACTAAAATGAATGGGTCGGCAATGCATCCTGGGACATCGCTATTATATCGACCAAGCAGGGATGGGCATGTGCTTGGAGGGTTGAGACTAGGGGTGAGCAGCGGTCTAGGGCCGACCCTGGACCGACCCTGGACCGGCCCAACCCTGTCGGTCCTGGTCCGGTTCCCAAGGGGACCGGGTCGGTCCTTGGTCCTGAAATTCCAAGACCAACACTGTGCGGGTTGGTCCTCGGTCTTAAGAGTTTTGGGTCGGTCCAACCCTGGACCAACCCTGCATATTATATTATATTATTTATAATTCTTTTATATATTCAAACCTAAGTAAAATGTCTGTTATATTATATTATATTGAGATGTTCTATCAATAGCACTAATAGTAATTTCAATTTAAAACTTTTGTTGAGTATTAATTATGTGTCGTTTTGTTTTGTTTTCAGGTATTTAGAAGTTCAAGTGAATTAAAAAAATGTGAAGTTATATATTCATGGTTTATATTAAGTATTTTGAACTTTTTATGGTTTAATTGTATTTTATTAATGAATTTCAGCTGCACTTTACTTTTCAATTTGTGTCACATGGTATAAATTTTTGAAGAGTAGAGTAGTACTGCAGTTACTATGGTGATTTGCTAATCAAGTGATGTGAAACTCATTTTTTGGTTGAGTGGACTCTATAATCAAATGCAGGAAAACGCTTTTGCATATGGTGTTATGAATATTAAAGATAAATGATTACAAGAACTTTCCATCTTGTCCCATATCTCGATGAGCGGTTAACAAGTACGAAATTTCTATTATTGTATCATCTTAAATTTACTAAATATGTATTGGTATTTATAGTTTAGTTGCACAATGCCGTATTATCGATGGATGTGTAATTTGAATTTGTAGGTTTGCTTTTTTAGGGAGTATAAAAAATGAGACGAAAAAAATTATTGATCGGTCTCGGGTTGACCCTGGAACCGGACCGAACCCATTGGGTCGATCCGGTCCTTGGTCCCGGCTCAATAGGGTCGGTCCTCGGTCCTAAAAATTGAGGACCGATACTGTATGGGTTGGTCCTAGGGTTAGGGGGTGGCCCGGACCAACCCAGACCATGCTCACCCCTAGTTGAGACGTGACATTGACTCTTTGGTTTTCTTGTGCTGCTTACATATAATCTCTTCCTCTTGTAATTTAGAGTAACATAGAGGGATGAGATGTATTAATTATAAGCCATGCTTAGTAACTAGCTAATTTCTCACTATTTTTGTTCTTTATTCCTCGGAACAAAAAAAGAACATAAATCCATTTGGTAACATTAGCTAATTTTTCTAGTACTGAGAATAAATTAGTGGCTAGGGAATAGGTTTGAAATAGAAACAAGAAGTAGAAAAAAAAATTACTTTTTTATTCCAAAGAACAATTTCTGAAACTAACCATTTTTTTTTTCCTTTTCTTCTTTTTTCTCCTCTAGCTGATCATTGCGCCTTGATGATGGCAAGCGACCAACCAAAGACAAGGTTCAACGACCTCGTTGGAACCTCGCCAGGGGCTGTTGAGGCTCCCCCCAAGTTGACAAGGTTGTTGACTCTCGTTTTTGGCTAGTCGCTAGCCATTATCGAGGTTTGGCGACTAGCTAGAGGAGTAAGAAGAAGAGAGGGAAAAAAAGAAAATAAAAAAATAGAAAATTTTCAATTTTTTTTTTAAAAAATTAAAAGAAATTCTATGTTACAAGAAAATTAAGGGTTGTATCAAACACAGTCCTTTTTTTCTTTATCTATTTTGGGAATATAAATTTTGTATAGTTACAAAATACATTCGAATGCTCATAATCTCATCTAGGGAACATAATTAGAAAAAATTATTTTTGAGCAGAAATTGTTTTTGGAAACAAAATGGTTATTAAATGTATTCATAGTGGAATCTTTTGTTGGATGTAGCTCTAGTTAAAGGGTCAACGAAATAAACCATGTATCTCAATTTCTTTTTCTCACATTTACTCTCTATTTTATTGTGTTTATGCACGTAATCCTAATAACCACCACCAAACAACCAACACTGGCACCATGGACATGTCAACCTGACCGATAACTGCTATCTAAGTGCATAATCTAATCCAGTAATCCGCCAATCCTTGCTCATTTCGTGCCTTATGCCGATAAACTCTCGCTTTTTGGTCTCCACAAAGAATGCATCGCCAAGTATATGGGACAACATCGTGTTGCAATCGTTGTCCTTAATTTCTGATAAGAAAAAAACATTTGTCAAACGAACATTTCATGTAAAACAACCAGACCTGCGATATTCTTCCTGATAGAGATGGAAAATGAATACTAGGTTAATGAGCTCATTCCTATATATCATGTGTTGGATTGACCTCATGTTTTCCCACTATGGGGCTTAGGTTATGTTGCTATTGGTAATTTGCTTTGAGCTGATTGTTCTTCTTATCTTATTTGAAGGTTTCGACTTTGAATATTTTGATTGTCGCTTCTTACTTTTGCAACATTAGTATGCATCCGCAATACTTAGCACGGTCCAAAAGTATAATAACATCGCATTGCGGTACTTCTAAAAGTGTTGGAGAAATAGTGAAGTTGCAGCATCATCACTTGAATGACTTGAGTTTGAAGCCGATGTTCTCATGTCTTAGGTCCATGGCGTGGTCATTTTGCCACAGAATTTTATGGATTTTATTTAATAATGCTTTCAGAAACGCTACACAAAACCAGTCAGGTAATGTTTTTCCTTCGGAAGGCTTTTTTTTTTTTTGGCCTTTCTATTTTCCTTCTCTTTGGTGCAATGACATGCAATGTATACGCTTGCTAGTCCAGTTTCTTAATGCTAATTCAATGCATATATCAAGCTTGATATATCAAGCTGATTCTTCTTAGTTTCCTCTTAAATAATTCATGATTTTCTTGTTGACTCAAGCTCTAGCCCACGGATTAGAATGTACGGAAATAATCACTCCAAGAGTGTGAAATTTGTTTAAGAATATGACAGATGTGTATTCATTCAATGAACTTGTCCATTAAATGCAGTTGAAACTCTCAAGTTACATGAATCCTTCATGAGGATATCACCCATAAATTTAATAAGATCCTTCCCTTCAGAACCCAATCAATAAATAAAAGAACTCATAGATGTGGAGAAGGAACAACATTTAATGTAGTTCCATGAACAAGCCCATCTTTCCTGTGATCTGCTTTTTGATAAGCATGTGTTTGATGTAATTTAAGCTGTTATTTATTCGAAACAAAATGTATATTAGACAGGACTAAGAAAAAAATTGGTATGTAATCGACATGTTTTGAAATGGGTGCTTATCTTTGCACCCAGAGAAGAGTTGAGATATTTTTATGTATAATGAATCCTGTGCCGTGTCTTCGACAAATCTGCATTAAAGAAATCCCAAGCTCCTGGCACGTCATAGTTGAGGAAAAATAATCTTGTCCAGGCCAATGTCTTTTCCATTGTAGGCAATAGGAGCATACATCCACAGATCATCAGAGCTCAAGAGCTGGAAACAAAAGAAATGGTCGAAAATGTTAAGATTTGTCTAATGCAGAACATGTCATATCTGTAATCCAAAATGATCATGAACAGTTACTATGATTCACGTCTCAAGACTCTCCACAAACCTTAATTTGGAGCTGCAGAAACTTCACATAATGCACTGCTTCTTCAAGCATTGTACTGATGTCAACCTGCCACATCAAACACAATACTGTCGTTATTGATTGGTACTAAATCATGCACTGCTTATTTGATATTTCCTTTGTAAGTTTTTGTCAAAATGGACGAGAGATCTTTCAGACTGAGCATGCTAAATACCTTGGTTCCATTAGGAATGAGGTTCTGCAAGATCTTCAGTCTTTCATTAATCCTCTCGCGCCTTTTCTGCAAAGGATTCAAAAAAGAACATCAAATCGATGACCCAACTAAAATTGGATCAAAGGGTGCACTATCTACATTGAGGGGAAATATATTAAGAGATTATTTACCCTTGCATAGAGGCTCTGAGGATCAGTGGCGGCTCCTCTACCAGCTCTCGTTTTTACATCAGAACTGAGAGATTCGGAGGTCTTTGAATCTTTGAGCTCCTGAGAAGAGACATCATCCTCAGAACTGCAAGTACTGGAGCTCTGTCCTTCTTCCTTGACGTTGCTCTCTTCGTTGTCGTCATCGAGGGAAGTGAGCTTCAGATTCTTTTTCGCTGGCATATTCTTCTTTCGGGTTTTCTGCACCTGCAATTTTATGCGTCTTTTAGAAAATTCTTACTGGACTCTTCCAGTTAGATGTCTGTGTGTGGGAAACATGTGGCTTCGGAGTTAGTCTAAAGGACATGGGAACTGTTGATGTGAAAAACCTACATTTTGCTTCTTGGAAGATTTTTACTGTTTAAGCATACATGACTGAGAAAGAAAAAACTTGATCCAGACGGCTTCCATAAGCATATACCCTTATTTAGTATTTTGGGTCGAATCTGCCATTTGGGAAAAACAAGATAGAAGAGTATGATGTAGAATCTAGATTCTTTTCAAGGAAGGCTGTTTTCCGTGTAATTTATTGCAAAGCAGAGAGTTTCATTGTTTTTCTGTAAACAAGATGACTAACTTAATGTCAATATCAACTAAACAAGCACTTCGATGTACTTACATCTGAGGAGAGGCGTGGTTTTCTCTTTGGCTTCTCGGGCATTTCAATGTCTGTTTTATCATTCTTTGAGGCTATCTTGCTTGATCTGGCAGGCTTTCTTTTCAGTGGCAATGCCTTGACTGGAGCGGAAATTTCTTGAGGCTGAACTTTGTCGCTGTCCTTGATTTCGGCCTCCCCGGTCATGTTCTCTCCTAAGCACACAGTTTCTTGATCCGTGACAAAGAAGTCATTGTTCCCTCCATTCACACAAACATCCATGAACACAGAGACTTGATCACTAGCAACTGACACATAATTACAGGTTCCATAGTTCTCGAGGCTTGGAACGGGAACATTAAGAAAACTGTCGCTGCAAGCACTAGAAAAGCTGCTCTCTGAGAAGCATTGCAGATTAAAAGAGTCAAGATCAGAGACTGAAGAACAATACAAACTCTCGTGAACCCCTCCCATGTAGTCCATGCCCGATAAGGCTTTATCAGGATTGACAACAAGAGTCGGCGGGATCTGAAAGTTCGGCCTGTCTTCAAGAATGCTACTCGCAAAAGGGTACTGATCAGGCTCATCGTTGGAGAACAATATTCTCAGCAAGTCCAGTTCTCCATCGGCAAAGCTTCCCAAGCTCTCCATTGCCCTGACTTCTCTTTGCTCAACTGAGAAAAAACAAAATATTCCTTAGGGGGTTTAGTAGTTGAGAAGCCCCTTGCCTGAGAACTGAGCAAAATATGTCGAGACATATTTATACCCAATTAGTCATTGCCCAACAAGCACCACCCCACAAAGGAAAGGCATTGAGGGATTGACTTAATTTGTATATTGAATTCTCTTGTTCATTTCTTGTTTAATGATATGATTGGAATGTAAGGGGTGGTTAGATTCATGAAACTAAACCCCTCCTTCTCTCATCAGGAGTCCACTGTGGGACCGAGTATCAGGCAAAAGACAACTCAGAGATAGCCAAGTTCATGCAATTGTGTACTTAAAATAAGGGAGAAATTCGATGACTTGTCAGACTACTTAGACTTGTTAAGCATACATTTATAAATAATGAAAAGGGTCTAACGGCAATCATTAGGAGGTGACTAAGCAAAGCTGATAATGTTGACAATGCCTATTTAAAAAAGAGAAAAAAGCCTGTAAAACTAACATGATTCAGTTGATGTTTGTGTCTCGAAAGAGAAGGCCCTTTTGAAAGAATTAGCAGAGTTGAAAGTATATAAAAAAAAAAAAAAAACGAATTGTGTGCCAATATAAAAAGGATTCAGTTAAAAGTATTTGTTACTCTTTTAGTGGACAACTGGTACAGATAGGTCAAAAACCAATGTGCAATGAGTGAAACCCTAATGAACTAGCGTCGGTAAGGCATACATAAGAAGAAGACTCCAACTCTAAATCATATATGGGTGAGAAATGGTGACTGCAATCGATGAAACAAATGCACCGATTTACAGTGTCCAGACCATAAGTAATCTACAAGTTAATTTGCAAGGTTACAGCTTGGGTGTTTTCTTTTTTTTTTACTTGGATTGAGTCTTCAAATTGAGCCAAGACCTGAAATATGTCCAAAAACGGGCGCAAATACTTCCTTAAGACTAGAATTCTTTGGGGAAACTCGTCAGACTCAACATGAATATCGGCATTGGTGGGTGCTTGGATAACCATTGAACTGTTAACTCCTGATTCAAAGACAAATCCCCACATGCTGCTATCATTAGTGCTAAGTAACATCATTTAATCATGCAGAATTAGAGCGAAAGCACGCAGGGAGAGGAGACTAAAGTGTCCGTATTGGAATTTTTGAGAACGTGTGTGAGATAGTTAAATATAATAGTGAAGAGAGAGAGAGAGAGAGAGAGAGAGAGAGAGAGAGAGAGAGAGAGAGATTAAAGAAGAGGAGATCGAGGACCGCATGATCGTGTGAGTGAGTCCACTTCTATAAAGAGTACCTGTAGCCCGACAGAGAGCGAACAACTCGCTCAATGTCGTCCCATTTACAAGATCGATCCGAATCCTAAAACCAAGGCCTCCAAGGTTAAACGAGATCTCTTCATAGAATAGAAAAATCATAACGAGCCACCCGTGTACAACAAAGCAACCGCACCTTTTCGTCTTGACAAGTTGGCATTGAACCCCGCAATGAAAAGGGCAGTTTTCATCTCTTCGTCGAAAGAAAAACACTCAACTAGTGCCATCTCGTACACGAATATGTGATGGAAAATTAAACAAAAGAATTATTAGAGTCGGACGTCGGCCATGACTTTAAAATTCCTAGGAAGTTATTTAATAAGAGTGCATCAGACTTCAAATGAATATCCGGGGGTTACTTCTAAAAGCTAATTAAGATGTACTGACCTTATGTATGTAATGCATGACTTTAGAAAAGCATTCACGGAGTTCTGAACGGCCTTTCCAACGAAGGTTGTGCTAATCTTTCTAGTGTTATATCAATAATCATACAAGTTTCGGTAATGATTAGGACAAAACCTCATAATTAGTTTCGCTAATTAAGATGTACTGACCTTAAGTATACAGAAATGCTTATTTTCATAAGATCAGTCCTCTTAATTTTTGAAATGATGAACCGATTCTATACCATACTTCCATGCAAAAATGATCGGCAAGGGATATCAATGATCTTTCTTTATTAAGACATGACATGCGTATAAATTCTCGAGTCGATAACGTTGGTGTTGGCATCAAGGAGGGATATTAATGAGCTAGGGTTACAATGTGTAACAATTCATAGGAGTGACTGTACAATTATTTATTCCTAATATTTTGCCAACCAAGAAAGGGAAATGACAGCAAGAAAGCAAAGGTTTAGAGAATGTTGCGAGATCAACTAATCAGAACACTTCTCGACAAAGTCTCAAGATCGATTGCGCGGCTTTACCTCAATCCTTTAGGATCATGCAGTGAAAGGGAGTAAACTTCTCATGAATCCTCTAATCCTGTTGATATATAATGGAGTTTGCCGTTGATGAAGATCCAGAAATGGGCGAAGTCCATGAGCAAAGCTAGTTCATTTAGCTTCCTGCAATAATAATAATAATAATAATAATAATAATAATAATAATATTATAATAATAACAACAACAACAACAACACTATAGTAATAGTAGTAATTAAATCGTGGAAGACAAATGATTAGCAATGGTTGCAGTAGACTTTTATAAAAGAGAATGTCTACCGAAGGACTTGACACTAATCTTATTAACATTATCCCATGTCTAGCGATACTTTTTGTTAAATCCCATTTCAGGTACATACATTTTACTTTCTATAAGGACGAATAAAAAAATAACATTTTCACAAGTAGGAACAAGGCGATGTACCGTATTTTTTTATATGATCCATTGTTAGATTTTCTTTAAAATCAAAGAGTGTTCCCACAAAGTTTATTAACATTGACATATGCTCAATATAAAAATCCCTTTGATTGATGACTCCAAATGCATGCACCTCAGATCAAAAGTCCATTGATAGATATCCTTGGACCCAACACAGCATGTTCCCAAAATCTTAAACCTAGCTGCGAAATCTCACTCATTAGGATTAAACCCTAGTTATAAGAACCCCACATATACTCTAATCTCTGTCTATCATTAATAATCTCTCTCTCTCTCTCTCTCTCTCTCTCACGAACACACACACTGCAAGTACGATATCTCAAGACGGAAACTCCGAAACAATTCTCCACAAACAACTGTCCCCTTCCTATCCCTCCCAAGATTCCGGCGGTTTTCAAGCTTTTATCAGTTCCACGCGTCTAGGAAAGACCTCCTCGCATTTAATTTTCTCTATTCTCTCTTTTTTTTGTAAAAGACTCGGTTCTTCTTGTGGAGGAACTTCGATGAGATCTTCTCTGTTTCGTTTGTTCTTGGAAACTGCCCCCGGGAGGACCCACATTCGCATTCCCGTGTAATAAACGTGTAGTACCTACTTCGATGCTGTATACAATGGATATAAATAATGCTAGAGTGGAGCAAGTATCATATAAGGTTCTTTCATATCACATCAATCATATTTCAAGAATATGTGGAATACACACCGAGTCTCACTTAAAAACACAATATTCTTTATAATTTTTATACCGTGATTAGTTTTGTCCATCATATCCCTTTTAGATTAAGCCTATGCAAAATCAGTTTATTAGTTTCATAAAACTGCGGCAAGAAAATGAGTAAGTTTAATTTCATGAATCATTCAAAATAGGTACATTATTCAATTAATAATAGCCAAAATCAAACTCAATGTGTTACTTATTAAATCATATTTCTCATTAGACATAATTGCCTGAAATTTTGATTTGTCAATATATTGATCAAACATAATATGAGAAAAGCCAATGCGTGGACTATAAAACATTTGCGCAAATATGATGGACACAATATGTTTATGACCGGTCACCCGACTTGATGAGTTTTACATGATGTTGATCTATAGAACTATGCATGTTAGAATATGTCCAAATCAAGTAAGATGTATTATATCCATTAAAGTAATCCCATATTACTTTTTAATGGGGTTTGTTCAGACTTTGTGCGCATGTAGCTTCCTTTCACCTAATAATTTGAACTTTTGAATTATAATTTCTAACATGCCATTGGAGCCAAACGTTAATTCTTTGTGATCCAATTGAGATCTTAATTCGTGTGTGCTTCTTATCTGTCTTATGTTTTATTCCACGAGTTATTTTTCATCTCATTTGCATGTAAAGGGTGTTTAATCTAGATCACTAGATCAAGAGATTCTTCAAAGCCTTACATGCATGTAGTCTTTCTTCACCTAATAACTTAAGTTTTGAAGTTGAACTTTTTAACTATCAGTTTGATAAATGTAAACAAGTTGACCCAGTCAAAAATTCAAGTACACTTGATTGCCCATGGTATATATATGCGTGTAGCAGTAGGTTGTGTCGATCAATACCACTAAGCACGGTAGCTCTATATTGAAGAACTCACATTGTCTTAACTCTGATCACAAGTTTGAGCTAAATTGTAAGCAAACCTTTGGCCAACTTGTAACTTAGGTAGTTGCTACCTCATATGAATAGAATTCCTAACTTTCCACACGTCAGTGGGACTACGTTGACAAGTTTCATACACATATAGGTACTTGCATAGCTGTAGCTCAAACATTCATAGTGGTAATCCTGTAATAAAGAGGTCACATTTTCTTTTATGAGATCACAATTTGACCTATATCTTGAGTAAAGTTTTAATGAACCTGTGTCTTAGTCATTTGTTATCTCATGTGAAGAGATTTTTATGACTTTTTGAATTCTGGTGGGGCTATAATGATATAAGATGGTAACATAAAAATACTTGAGTAGTTATAATTGAAATCGAAGATTCTATAATATATATAAAATTCTTAGGATAATGTCCGAAGACATAATTGTGCGGATCCCCCTAATCAAGTAATAAAAAAAAAGAAGAGGCTAATCACTAGATGCCAACCCCATGAACCGCCCATTGCACGGGTACGACCTTTCAAACTGCAACTCCATTCAGGTGAACGAGAAACTGGAGGGCTCTGATATCACAGACAAGGCGAATAAAATCTAGAGAAGGCAATGCCAGAGAGTCGAGATGACAGAGAAAATAAAATCAGATTATATTCCTCGAGGCCTGCACGATTCATTAGAGATCAGGGATTTTTTTAGGGTTTTGTTGTCGCTTGGCAAGTACTATTGTTGTCTCCCCCACGTTAAACTTAAAAAACCCCCCAACAAGTTACAGCTCCTCTGTGGACTCTGAGAATTTCAAAGTTTTCAACCACCAACAGCAAAAATATAATTCTGCCTTTCCACCCAACGCGTGCCACGTTGCCATCCCTTGTCTTGCCACGCCTTCCTCCTTTTGCTTCTCTCTTTCCGGGGTGGGTTGGTTGATCAAGGGCGGCACCTAGACAGGAGTTGTGACTTGCTTTTTTAAAGAAAGAACAAAAAGAAAAATGATTTTGGGAATATTGCGAGTGCAAAGTTTGGTGGGAAAGGTCAAATTCATGAGAAAACACTAAGGTCATGTTAATAAGTGCACCGGGCACTTGGGAGTGCACCTAATGTGCCGCATTCCCATTGGATCGTGGGTTGTAGGAAATGCACTCATCGGAGTGCCATGGCAAAGAGTGGCAGATGGGGGAGCTCACATATTTGCGGGGGCAGAGTCGAGCTAGACCAAATCTTATTAGACGACATGTATCATAGCAATGGTATCATAGCAATGGTAGGCAGCGGCGTGACAACACATGCTATGGCAATATCGTGCGGTGTTGATGATGGTGGTGGTGTGGCTAGAGGGTGGGGTGCGGCCCCTATTGGTTTGAAAAAGTGATGGAGGAGAGAGTTATTTTATTTTTTGGGGGGGTCAGTATTAGATGAATAATTAGTGAAACTTAATTGATTAATTAAATAGAACAGTTTAGGGGATTTTACATGGGTACAGAGCCCCTCAACTATAGGCAAATGATATCAGATCTACAATGAACACACTAATATGTAATATAAATATATATTAAAAACTCTTCTCTATGAGTTGCATCTAAGGTTGACACATAAAACTTTAGATAGCAAAATGTTGATCATTCTCCTTGCAAGGAAGATTCTTTTGGCACTCTCCAACTATTCTTGCTTTCAAATAAGATGTTATGCTTGCCTCATTCAATATCATGAGTTTCACTTAAAAAAGAGGATTTTAATAGCATTGTGACCAATTATGGGAGATTCCGTCATATCCATAACTCTTTCCAATAGTAGTTCTTTTAAAGGTTTTGTTGTTTACTCTCAATATCATGAAAAAGTTGTTGATTACACATAAAATTTCCCTTTATAATACATGCTAAATAGCAGACGGATTTCTTTTCTTCTCACAGGCTCTTTAATATGCATGGACTTTGAACATTTCGAATTCGACCATTTCGAATTTGTTCATATTTCATTCATACCATAAATACTTTAAAAGTTATGTAAGCCCTCAGTCTTTGTATAAAACCGTGGTCTTACAACTATCATTTTGTAAGCTAGGGTTTGTGTTTGATGAGTTGAGAGCTAGGGAGATGTTTTACGACTATCATTTGCTGGTGAGATTTTGTCAGAGATGATATAGAGTTGACTTTTCTAACATAGAGAATGAAAAGTGATATTGGGCTAAATGTAAGGAGGACACTTGATATTACCTCTCCAGAAAATTAACAAATGAAAAGTGATATTGGGGCCAAATGTAAGGAGGGTATTTGATATTATCTCTCTAGAAAATCAAAGGCATCAAGTTAATCTAATCTCGAAATCCTTGTATGCTCACTTTGCGAATCACCTCCTCACGTCTTGTGATTTTCTTTTCTACGATTTTTTTTTTTGAACAACTTCCTACGATTAGAATGATCCTAAAAAATATCATAAAGTCTGTATCCTATCATCCTTTTATTCATTATACTTCTGTAAGTGTTGATTTTGGTCAGGGCTTCATCCAATCTAACACCGGAACTTGTGCCAAAATAATGAAGTGGGCCCAATTGGTTAAACAATTGGTAAAATTCAATTCTATTTTAATAACCGATCGACTTGGTCATTTCTCTCCATCTTACTTTCTTTCTCAATCAACTTTTTTACGAATTTTGTCGACGTCATGTCCTAATAATTGACTAAAATAATCGATTAAATTGTGCAAAAAAAGGTGTAACATGCGTGTGAATGAATTGTAGTCCATGTACTAAAAGCAAGTTGAGGAGTTTCTAACTAAGTTATTGGCATCTACCTAAGGACAGATAAAGTCAGTCGCGCCTACCAAAATTTGTTAGGTCAGACTGAATTTCGCACGTTTGAACATGTACTTGATCTCTCAAAAAGAAACAAATAAATAAAAATATATCTGTATTATATAGCAGCTTTGGGCGTCAAACATAATAAAATAAAATAAAATAAAATAACATCGAAAAGACATATATGGCAACTTCGGTTATTACCCCTTCACACCAAGCTCAAGCTGTACATTCAATTACTTGCATACAATCACCTTAGAAATTTTTTTTAAGGAAATAAAGAAGCTTATGGCACTGCGCAATGCCCATATCACAAACATGTCAATAAATGAAGTCGTCATGTTTCAGGAACACCTTGAGATTTCTCAAGCTTTAAATCGGAAATATGAGGTTGGAAACATGGTTTTGTTCACTTTGTAGGAAACAATGTCGCGTAATTTTAAGTTCATCTTGATGACTAATCTAAATGACAACATGCCTTGGAGCTTATATATAATCATCGAGAATGTTATATGATTAATTTGATAAATCAAGTCCATTTTACGTTAAATCACACCAAATATAAAGCATCTTATGTAATTGAATTATATTCCAAAAAATCAGTGTCAAAATTATAACGTCAGTCCAAAGTTATGTGCTCTCAAATGAGTGAGCAAGTACAACATATAGATGAAGTTAGAAATGGCTAATGAGTTCCCTAATATAAACTTCTAAAAGAGTACATGGTTCCAAATTAAAAATAAGAGATAATCAATGTCAAATTTTTTAAACCCTTCGCCCTACTATATTCTATAGATATCATGTCAACGATGCATAATTATTAAGGCAAATTCACCACGGTCTACTGCTTGTTTTTCCCCCATTGGCTTCATGTGTAACTATATTTTTTTTAATCTTGAGTTTGGTATTGAAAATGGGAATTGACTTTTGAGTCTAGAATGAAATAGTTGATATAGACCCCTAGGGCCAACATAATCATCGATTAGCGATAATGTCGGTTCATAATAACGCTTTAAAAGCGCAAGACTCGTGTTCCACGAGATTCTTGATCGTGTCAAAGTAGATACCTGTCTCAAAGTCTCCATGCCAATAGCCGCCCATGTTTATCAAAAGTTTATGGTGAAAATGACCTTTTCTTTTTTCTTTTTTAAGACATATTTTCAAAAGGGCTTTCCTAAAGTAATAGTTTTTGCACTATTGTGAAAATAATAACTTATTGTAAGTCACGATTTTTTAAAAGAATGCACCCCATAATAATTTATTATCATTTGTTATTTAATTTATTGTGGTCATGAGTAAACTGTTATTTTCATTGTAAATTAAATATAATTGGCCAATTATTTCTCTTTTCAAAGTTAATGCTTTAAATTAGAGATGCGATATGGATCGAAAACCCAAAGTTTAACCCATTTTTAGTGTTATGACAAAAATAAATTTAAATTTAATAAATTGGGTCGTATATAGGGTTAATTAATATTTTAAAAACTGACTTTTGTGGATCTAGAGCATCAAAGTCTTACTAAATATTGATTTTAATAAGCGTACATTATTACTATTTGTAATTCATGTTAATCAAAAGGGCAAAATTGAAAAGGAAAAGACAAGTTTCATGACTCAAAAAGAGAGACACAATAACACAAATTGAGAGAGAGAGAGAGAGAGAGAGAGAGAGAGAGAGAGAGAGAGAGAGAGAGAGGAGGGGGTCACAAAGGAACATCGGTTAGGTGAAAACCAGATCAAGAATGGGTCTCTAAAATTGTATGGCATAGATATAAGTCCATATGAGGGTAAATGGATCGATTTGGATTGAGCCTATTTTAGAACCACACAAACCCGACTCATTCTGTCCATTTGATAGATCTACTTTTAATGCATCCAAAAATCGAAAGTCCTTCACATCAAATTGAATAATCAAACACAAATTACGGTTTACTAATGCTTTAAGAGAAGGACACTGCATTTGATGACTAACTCTGAGAATTGCAATTGAGGATTTATCGTCTTGAGTTGTCAAATTTGATATTGCTAGTATGAGTACCTAGAGGAGGGTGAATAGGTATATAAAGAATTTTTCTCAAGCAATTACACAATACTAGGCAGTTGGAGGAAACGATAATCAAAGTAAGACTGAGAGAAGAGAAAATTTAACACGCGGTTTATAGTGGTTCGGCTTATATCAAGCCTACGTCCACTCTTCTTCACTGACAGCCTATTGGCTGGATTCCACTATGAACAAGAAAGAGGTTACAGCACAGCTTTGCCTTGATTCCACAGTGTAGATGTTCTACCACACCTCCTCAAGATTTCTCACAAATATATACTCTCTTTCGTATACAAGTATTCGCTCAAAGGATTTGTCTAAATAAAAGGAGCTTCGAGACTTTGGAATTCTTCTATCGCGCACCCCTTGAACAACTAAGACAGTCTTCCTTATATACTCCTTTATGCCATCATACCCGTTGGCACTTACCAAAGGAATTCCTCCAATCTACCCGTTGGACGGAATCAATTAGGAAGATTGTTCAAGCTATTAAAGGAACGTGTTGATAGCCCATCAATCATGTTCGCCCATACAATTAGGATCTCGGTTTCCATAAACAGAACCTTCCAATAATATTTAGGCAATCACCGGATCTTCAATTATCGAATCAATCTTCGATCAATCAAAGGACTCCGTTTATGTCTTCTCCAGCCATGAGATCTTCTCCGGTTGATAAGGTTAAATCCTCAACGAAACATACGATTCGGATAACCTTTCTTCAACGGATTAGAGACTGTCAATGAGGATAGACTTTGAGTCTTGAGTCTGGCTGTCCCAAGGTCTTCGAGACTTTAAATAGCGAGTCCGCAAGCCTTCGGACTAGCGATAGAAACGATTTGTCAACTTCAAAACACTTCAAGAAGATTTCTCCAACAATCTCCCCCTTTTTGATGGTGACAAAACTTTCCTGTAGATTTGAATATCTTTGACCTGCAAAACATTTCTCAAACACATATGCATATCTTATAGAGGTAAATGACTTAACAGAATAACACTAGAATCTGCAACCACAGGAAATAGGTTAGTCTAGTATATGATGAAGCCATCCATAAGATATCAATATTAGTTAATAGAAGCAGTCAAGTCCAAGTCTAGTTCAGTTCTCATCCAGACACAAACCAAAGTCAAACAGATTCAAACCACAAAACAATCCAACAAAAACAATTAAAAGTTGAATGAAAGGTTTTTGATCAAATCTTGCATCTCTCCCCCTTTTTGTCATCATTAAAAAGGATGAGATGAAGTTAAGATTGCTTGGGAACGCGGACAAGCTGGAAATTTTCCATAGACTGAACGATGCCTTCCAGCCTTTTAAAGTCTTCCTTTAGCTGTGCAATCTCCTCACTCTTGGCATTGGCCCGATTACGAACAGAGAGGGCTTGCATTTTATCATTCAATGAACAGGAAGAAGCTTGACCTTCATTCTTCAAGCTTTGAACTTCACATCTCAAGGCATAAATCTGACCTCGCATCTCCAAAAGAATATCCATGATTCTACGAAAATCTACTCCATTATCAGTTTGAGTACTTGCTTCGGCTCGATCTGATGGAGTAAATGCAGATGATGGTAGATCAGCATAATCTTGCAGGTTTGGCGATGAAACTTCATGACATTCTTCTGGAAATTGAGATGTATAAACATCCTCTGGGTCTGCTGGTGAGCGACTGACTCCTTCACTTGCATCAGGACATGAAGACTTCACTCCTTTCTCCCGATCTCCCCCCCGTTTTCATGCCTACGGTGGAGAAGAGTGTTCTTCGAGGTTCTCCTTCTTCTCTTCTTTCTTCTTCAGGTCTTTCCTCCTCTGTTTCTTTTTCAGCTTCTATTTCTTCTTCTTCCTTTTCCTCTGTTTCTTTCGTCATTTGCTCCGATTCTTTCTATGGAACAGGATGACTTAAATTCTTCAAAGCCAATGCAGAGATGGTGATGTCTTCCTCATCATCTTCATCCTCAACAAGGAGAGCTCTTCTTCTCTTGGATGGAGCAACCATGGGCTCCTTCCCTTTTCTTTTAGCTGCAGAAGATATTTGATGAGATTTTGCAGAGTCTTCTCCTTGAATTTCTCCAACTCCTTGCTCGGTTCCTTCGGACGCATTTTGGTCACCATTTTCAGACCTACCACCATATGATCGCATGGTCGAACACAAAAGATTTGTGGAGGCTGAATATTCAGATGTCCGAATAACTTCGTAACAAGGCTTGGGTAAGGGAGTTGACCTCTGTCCTTCATCATTGCTCTATACATGTGAAACATCACGTGTGAGGGAGAGAAAACCTTTTTCCAAAGAGAATGGCATACATCAACTTGGCCTCTGAACTTGAAACATCAGTCTTGGAAGTTGATTTCGGTCGGAGGCAATTAATCACAATCTTGTGAAGCAAGATGTTGAATGCACCCATCCTTAAGTAGGTGATCTTTTCATCTGTTCTCTTGTCATTCACCAGTTCAAGAGTGGCCCGAGCAATGGAAACTTTGATTGGCTGATATCTTCCTCTTTCGACTTCTAACACATCTGCCAGCATATTCATATCCACAACATAATCTTGGTCTTTAACGCTGAACGAGAATCTATTCGCATCCAAAAAGCTTAGATTTGAATAGAAATATGCAGTTAATTCAGCATAGGCCTCTATCGAGTCAGAGCATAACTTTTCAAGTTGAAGATAACTGAACTTTTCCCTCAAGTTCATATTCACAGCATCCAGAAAATCAAAATCTACACTCCTAGGGTTTATTACCCCACGCTTCAGCAATTTCGAGTACAGATCATTTTGCTCCTTTGATCGAACAAATCTCCCATTTTTCCTTGATTATCAACCGCAACACCCATTTTCGGTTGGAATTGACTGTATAATTTATCATCATCATTCCCATCTACGAGGATTCGGCCCCGATCACGAGGATCACTTGGGATATTTGCAAGGGTTTCCTCGGCCACCCCTTTTCGAGCAATTCCCAAACTTTCCATTTTTTCAGAAAGATATATTCGTTCCCATGTCCTTTGTCTTTAAGAAAATCATCAATGTAGTTCAAAGGAGTACGAATTCCTTTTAGGGCACGATATAACTGGTAAATATAAGCGGGCTTTTGAACTCTTATAGGGTTTGCATCCTCGATGATTTCTTCCTGTTGTTGATGATCAACGCCTTGAGGACTAGATGGAGGAGAATGACGCTGTTGAGAATGTTATGGGCTCGCTTGCTGTTCTGGAGTCACTTCATCTTCAGTAAGATCGAAGTGCGTAGGCCCCTCACTCATCCGCCGTGGTCCCCTGCTTGCAATTCTCGAAGACTTTCTTGAAGATGACATCTTTCTCAGTTTTTGGAAGATTCCTTGCTTGACTTTTCTAGGAAAGATGACAACTTTTTGAGGATTAAACGAAGAAAACAAACGGGAATGGAGGATCGATGCTTTCTAGGGTTTTTGAGAGAAAAGTGAAGAGGAATCGACAGTTCACGATCGGTTAAAAAGAGGGATAAACGAACCGTCATAAAGGAAATAAAAATATGCCTTTTCAAAATAACTGTCTTTTTCCGCAAAAATAGCCATTTCAAAGATAACTTCCCTTTTGAAAATGAAACGATGCAATATTTACGTCAATTAAATATAGCAACAATTTAAACACAGTCTGACAATCGTACCTTTTCAAGATGAGATTCAAGAGAGAAAGACTTACAGTCTGACGGACGTACCAAGACTGTCTTTCAGATAAAGTCTTGTAAGTCGATTCGAAAGTCTTTAGACTTTGATATCCTCATACCTCAAAATGTTGAGTCGAAGCGTATAGACTCAAATTGATTTTTCTCCAAAGGCTTTGTGAATATATCCGCCGATTGATTCTTTGAGTCAACAAATTGAATTGAAACATCTCCATTTTGAACATGGTCTATTATAAAGTGATGTCGAATCTCTATATGCTTTGCTTTTGAGTGGAGAATTGGATTTTTGGTGAGGTTGATAGCGCTGGTGTTGTCGCAATTAATCTCCGTGCATGAGTCTTCAATTTCAAAGTCTCTTAGCTGTTATTTTATCCATAGAATTTGCGAACAGCAGCTTCCCAGGGCTACATACTCTGCTTCTGTTGTTGAAAGAGACATAGTGCTTTGTTTCCTTGAAAACCAAGACACTATCCTGCTTCCAAGCAACTGGCAAGTTCCCGAAGTGCTCTTTCTATCAACTCGCAACCGGCCAGATCGCGTCGAATATCCCGGAAGATTAAAGTCTCCCTTCTTAGGATACCAAAGACCGATGCTTGATGATGAAGCAACGTATTTAATGATGCGTTTCGCAGCACCGAGATGGGATTCTCTAGGATCCGATTGAAACCTAGCACGAGATGCAAACACTCAACAAGATGTCGGTCTAGAAGCGGGAAGATAAAGGAGTGAACCAATGATGCTCTGTACAGCTTTTGATCAACTTTCTTCCCTTCTTCATCTTTGTCTATCTTCAAAGAACTTGACATCGGTATGTCGGTCTTTTTGCGCTTTTCCAGTCCAAATTTTTTGACAATATCATTAACATATTTTTCTTGATAAATAAAAGTTCATTCCTTCAATTGTTTTACTTGAAGACCAAGAAAGAATGTTAACTCTCCCATCATACTCATTTCAAATTCATCCCGCATAGACTTAGAAAATTTCTTGCACATATTTTCATTAGAAGATCCGAAAATAATGTCGTCCACATATATTTGAACAAGTAAGAAACTTTTGTTCTCCTTTTTGATAAATAAAGTAGTATCCACTTTACCTTTGACAAAACCATTTTGTATTAAAAACTTACTTAATCGTCGTACCAAGCTCGAGGTGCTTGCTTTAAACCATACGAGCCTTCTTCGATCGAAGAAGGCGAGTCGGCTTCTTTGGGTCTTCAAACCCTGGTGGTTGTTTCACATAAACTTCCTCTTAGATGACTCCATTTAAGAAGGCGCTTTTGACGTCCATTTGGAATAACCTAAAATTCTTATAACAAGCAAATGCAAGTAATAGTCGAATAGCTTCTAACCTTGCTACTGGAGCGTAAGTCTCATCATAGTCTATTCCTTCTTCTTGCGTATATCCCTTGGCCACGAGTCTTGCTTTGTTTCGTATGACTTTTCCTTTCTCATTCATCTTGTTTCTGAACACCCATTTAGCTCCAATAACAGTTTTACCTTTTGGTTTGGATGTCAATTTCCAGACATCATTAATGCTAAACTGTCTGAGCTCTTCTTGCATAGCTTTAATCCAGCTTTCATCAGATAAAGCTTCTTCTATGCTTTTGGTTCAATTTCGAAACGAGAGCCACAACACTAGACTCTTCTCGCCTTTTGGATCTGGTGCGAATTCCTTCATTCATTTCGCCGATTATAAGATCTTTGGGATTTGGACTTATGCTTCCAGTTACTCGTTGATCATGCGGTTGATGATCACTTTCTTTGTTTGGATCTTCACGAACATCTTGAAGCTGGTTTTCAGTCCGAGATGCTTCTTGAGTTGTAAGCTTTGGAAGATCGGGAGCGAGTTCGGACTCTTCTTGATGAGTCGACTTGATTCATCTTGCGTTGAGTCTTGAAATTTGACATTCATTGACTCCTCCACAGATCGGTTCTTCTTGTTATAGACTCGAAGGCTTTGCTTGATGTAGAATATCCAAGGAAGATACCTTCATCGATCTTTCTTCAAACTTACCAACTCGATCTTTTGCATTTTTCAATATAAAACATTTGCAACCGAATACATGAAAGTATGAAACAATAGGCTTCTTATCTTTGAACAATTCGTAAGGGGTTTTCTCTAGAATAGGTCTTAAGAAGACTCTATTGATGATATAACATGCTGTTGAAACAGACTTCAGCCCAAAATCGTGAAGAAATCTTGCTTTCAATTAAAAGAGTTCTAGCCATTTCTGAAGAGATCTGTTCTTTCTTTCCACAACTCCATTTTCTTGAGGAGTATATGGAGAGGAGAACACATGATTAAAGCGATTCATCACAAAATTTTGTAAAATCTTGATTTTCAAATTCACCTCCATGATCTGTTCTTATACTTGAGATAACACATCCTTTTTCATTTTGAACCTTTTTAGCAAACTTTTCAAAATACGAGAAGGTTTGAGACTTACTTGCAAGGAAATATACCCAAGTAAAATGGGAGTAATCGTCCACAATTACTAGGCAATATTTCTTACCTCCAATACTACGTGTGTTTCGGTTGGTCCGAAGAGATCCATATGCAGCAACCGTAGTACATGATTAGTAGAGACATGATTTATTGGCTTGAATGAATTTCTTACCTGCTTTCCCAGAATACATGGAGTGCATGGATCAGTCTTTTGATAAGGTAATTTGGGTAGTCCTTGAACAAGCTGCTTTGATGAGATTTTGGCTAATTGCTTCATGTTGACATGACCAAGCTTTCTGTGCCATAAGCTTGCTTCGTCTTGAATTGAGATAAAACATTGCGATTCATTTGGTTTTACATCCGAAGATAAATGTTTCCATGTCTACGACCCATGAAAGATCGAGTAGAGTCTTTACCGATTCCAGAACATATTCCTTCTTGAAAAAAGATCTTGAAACCAGTATCACACAATTGACTAATGCTGAGAAGATTGTAATTGAGTCCTTCCAATAAGGAAACATTACTTATTATGAGATTTCCAATTTTCACAGTTCCAAATCCCACAATAGTCCCTTTGCTGTTTCCTCCAAATGAAACTTTTCCACTATTTACTTGAGCAATCTTTATAAAACAATTTGAGTCTCCTGTCATGTGTCTTGAGCATCCTTTGTCAAGATACCACTTTACCTTTTTCTTGACGGTGACCTGCATTTAAAAAAAAGAGTCTCAAGCTTTCTTTGGTACCCAAACTTTCTTGGGTCCTTTTGTGTTAGTAACATAAGCGGTATTAGCCCATATTCTCTTAACGGGTTTCCAAACCATAGGACACTCTTTTTCAAAGTGATCCGGATTGTTGCATTTGAACATTTTAGAGCATTTCTACCTACAGATTTTACAAAAACTTTCTTGAAGTGATTTTTGTAAACCTCTCTCGAGAGTCTTTTCTTAATTCTTTCTTTTACTTTAGGAAAATCAATCGGGGAATTGTTTCTTCTGTCATACCTAGACCGGACTTATTGAAGTAAGGTCTTTGAGCTGAAAGAATTTTCTCAAGTTTTTCGGACCCTATTGAAAATTTCTTTGAGATATTTGATAAGTCTGTTTTGAAAAAAGCATTTTCTTTTAAAAGATCATCTTCATTTTCTTTAAGAGTGGAAACAGTCAAGTCTAGACTTTTAACTCTTTCTACTAAAACATTTTCCTTTTGTTTTAGAGCTGAGTTTTCCTTTTCAGTTCGGAAATTCTTTTGAGAGAAGTCTTAAGACTAAAACATAATTCATCAATATATTTAGAAACTTTGACAGGAATTTTAATATCACTTGCCTCAAATTCACTGTCTGAGTCTAATCCAGAGTCTGAGTCTGATTGTGCCATCAGACATAGATTGGCATATTCATTATCACTTTCTTCACACTCTGTGTCACTCCAGGTTTCGGCTTTGAGAGCTTTTCGAAATCTTTCAGCTTTTCCTTTCTTCTTCTTCGAAGAAGAGGACGGTTGGGTCTAATGTGTCCCTTTTTCTTACATTCAAAGCAGACTATGTCTTTGTTTGGTTCCTCATCATCAACAGACTTGGTATGCTGTCTTTGAAAGCTTTGTTTCTTTGAGTTGAACCTTCTTCCTTTTCTATTCAGTTTTCTGAATCTTCTTATCATGAGAGCAAGCTCCTCATCGTCCATATCTTCTTGAGAATCTGTATCATCGAATCATCATTTGATTTTAATGCAATGGATTTCTTACCTTTTGGATCTTCATCTTCATTGATCCGTTCCACTTCATAAGACTGAAGAGTTCCAATTAGCTCGTCGACGAGATAGTGGCATAATTCTTTGCGTCTCTCTTATCGAAGTCTTTATGCGATTCCAATCCCTGGAGAGTCCACGCAGTAGCTTGTTTACCTTCATGGGATCAGAAGTTGGTTGACCTTGATTTTCAAGACCATTCACAATGTCTACGTAAAACGACTAAACATGTCGATATAGATTCTCCTGGTTTCATTCGAAGGCTTCGTATTGACCGAGAAGAATGTTGATTCTTGTTTCCTTCACTCGTCTGTTCCTTCATAGGTGATATGCAATCTGTCCCAAACTTCTTTTGCTGTACCACAAGAAGATATTCTATTATATTCAGTTGGTGATAAAGCACAATATAAGGAGTAAATTACTTTTGCATCGAGTGCTTGTCTCTTGATTATTTCTTCTTGAGACATTCCGTTGGTTTCATCAGTTTCTTTTCCTCTTTCAGAGACTGATGCAGTGGTAGGAGTAATTCATTTTTCTACAACGTCCCATTCTAGAGGATCCTTTGATCGAAGGAAAGCTTTCATCTTGTTCTTCCAGATGTTGTAATCCTTTCCATCAAAGTAGGGTGGTCTGGTATTGCTTTGCCCTTCCATCAGCCATGGTGCTAGCATACTAGCCATGGATCTTTTACTACGAAGTAAAACACTTCAAATAAAGTAAGCACACGGGCTCTGATACCAATTGATATTGCTAGTATGAGTACCTAGAGGGGGGTGAATAGGTATATAAAGAATTTTTCTCAAGCAATTGCACAATACTAGACAGTTGGAGGAAACGATAATCAAAGTAAGACCGAGAGAAGAGAAAATTTAACACGCGGTTTATAGTGGTTCGGCTTATATCAAGCCTACGTCCACTCTTCTTCACTGACAGCCTATTGGCTGGATTCCACTATGAACAAGAAAGAGGTTACAGCATAGCTTTGCCTTGATTCCACAGTGTAGATGTTCTACCACACCTCCTCAAGATTTTTCACAAATATATACTCTCTCTTTCGTATACAAGTATTCGCTCAAAGGATTTGTCTAAACAAAAAGGAGCTTCAGACTTTGGAATTCTTCTATCGCGCACCCCTTGAACAACTAAGACAGTCTTCCTTATATACTCCTTTATGCCATCATACCCGTTGGAACTTACCAAAGGAATTCCTCCAATCTACTCGTTGGACGGAATCAATTAGGAAGATTGTTCAAGCTATTAAAGGAACGTGTTGATAGGCCATCAATCCTGTTCGCCCATACAATCAGGATCTCGGTTTCCATAAGCAGAACCTTCCAATAATATTTAGGCAATCACCGGATCTTCAATTATCGAATCAATCTTCGATCAATCAAAGGACTCCGTTTATGTCTTCTCCAGCCATGAGATCTTCTCCAGTTGATAAGGTTAAATCCTCAACGAAACATACAGTTCTGGATAACCTTTCTTCAACGGATTAGAGACTGTCAATGAGGATAGACTTTGAGTCTTGAGTCTGGCTGTCCCAAAGTCTTCAGACTTTAAATAGCAGAGTCTGCAAGCCTTCAGACTAGACTGATAGAAACGATTTGTCAACTTCAAAACACTTCAAGAAGATTTCTCCAACAAAATTCGATTTGCTCCAACCATTTTCTCTCTATCAACTTTCATCGCGCATTGGCAATACAATCATTAAAGATGGAAAGAGCAAATCATTTTAATTTTTCATTAGATTATAGGTTGGGTTTAATTCAACTTTGGAAATAAGCTTTGGTATAATGCAAATGCTAAAAGTCAAAGCTCTGTGGGGAAATACAAATTGCATTTGATAAAAACTCTTTGCAAAGCAACTTTGGGTTCAAGTAGTGTTTTGCAAAAAAGACTTTGTAAGAGGCTTTGGCTGCATTTTATATATATTTTATTAAAAAAAAAATTCAAACCGTTCGCCAAAGTTGGCCAAGGACTTAGGCCACTAGTGAGAAAAATCTCGTGCCATCGACTCAATTCGCGTGATCTCGAGTGACCCTCGACGAGGATGCATGACCCAGGCAACTACTACCTACGGTTGCACAACTCAAGCAGCCCTTGCCCAGGTCTCGCGAGACCTAAGAAGCGATCCCCTAAGGTCAGGCAACCTTTAGCGGCAGTTGCTTGAATCACACAATCCTCACTGGCTAGATTTGGCCTTGGCGACCTATTGCCAATCACCCTTATGCAAAGTAGATGAACAATAATAACGAGGGCAAAACCAAAAAATCTAAAGAATTAGTGAGGGTTGTTTTGGAAGGAAAAAAAATATTCTAATCCTAATTTTAGCATTCCACAAATGCTACTTGGGAAGGCTAGGTTAAAGTAGCTTTGGGTTTCAACATTCCAAAGGCCAGCATTTGGCCCAGAGTTATTTCAAAATACTTGCCAAATACACTAGTATTTCCCTAAGAGGCCTTGGAGGCTGAAAGCCTATTGGGAAAGTTGAACTAAATGTATTCTAAGTATTCGAGTAGGAAGCTCATCGGGAAGTTCAAAAGTTCTACAATAGAATGGCAATTGAATGATTGTATTGATTTAGCTGAATTACACAATGGGAACGCAAGTAAGCTATTAGCACATTTTAAAAAAAGAAAGAAAATCACGGGATTTTAACACGACAACTTAGGCATTTCAGTAGGACATAGGCATATTACAATCTCACGACATTCGGCCGGTTCACTGATTTGCTAGCCACGTAATACAATATGCAAATATGAGGAATGTTCTAATCTGTAGCAGAAGATGCAGATCGTGATTAAATGAAATTTCATTTTAAACAGTAAAAGGAAGAAGCTCACATCTTCATGTCCACATAATAATTCAATCGCAGAGTAAGCTGTGAAAATCAAAAGGCGAGTTCACACCACGTAATCAGACATGAATTATGGTCATCTTCCTTGGGACTCTTGTTCATGTCCCAGGTTCCAACCTTGAGCTCTCCACAAGCTCTCACGGGAGAAAGCAAGGAGGAAAGAACAGTTTGGAAGAACAGAAAAGAAAAGAAAACTAGCCAAACCATACCTCCTTGCCAAAAGGTAAAATAAATGTTTTATTACCGGCGAAACATCCACTGGATCTAGCGATCTTTAATAATCTCCAGCTCAAGAGCAGCACCATGAAAGGTTCGCTGATCTGAATATAACTTGGTGTTTCACTACTACTGCGTTCTAGATATCTGACTTACCATAACAAATAGAGGTTTGTCACCCAACCGATCTCGACCCTGAAGCAAAAAAAAAAAATGAAAAATGAAAAAAAAATGAAAAACAATAGGAACAAGAAACTTTTGACCCGAGTCGTGTGTCAGTAATCATTTGAAATGAGGATCAAAATTACAGTGCAAGTGTTTTCTTATTTTATTTTGGAAAACTAGTTCATCATTTGACAATGATTGGGCTGCGATAAATCAGAAAGTATTGTGACACCAATGCTGAGTGTATGGAGCACAGCCAAAATATGTAAAAGTCAAAAGGAACAAATGTTATCTTCTGAGAATATGGTTCTATACACATTTAAACAGAAAACAGTCCCTATAAGATGAGTACAATCATTCACACTTGCTCTCTTCTTTACCATGAAGCACACGTGGGGAATTCCTTAGTGGTCAGTGGTCACTTACTTGTGACTTACAGATATTCTTTGGGTCCTTCATCTTTGCCCCTGACATAATTACCTTGGTTGTTTTTTCCATTACTAGAAAAGCTTACAGCCAAACAGCAACTTTTTGTTTGGGTAATTTACTAAGATATATGACCAATCAATACGTCAAGCTTAAGGAAATATAGTTCAAAGTGGCTTCTTTTTCCTGCGGATACTAAATGTTCAAAAGGACAGGAAAAATCTCCTCCGTAGACTGAAAAGTTCTCAACCCACGGTAACATTTTTTGCAGTACTTCTTTCCTATTTCGAAGGCCTAAATGTTCTTGCAAACATTTTGATATCATCAATCATTACATATTGGTCACCATTTCCTTTTTTTTTTTTTTACCTAATAACCTACTAACCGTATCCTTCTATTATATGTACACGAAAACTACGCCCTATTACAATAAATCTAATATAGTTTGCCAAACTCCAAACATAGAGATGAAAGATCATTCGACCCACTTTGAGAATTACCTTTCTGCTCGGGACCTAATAACCTACCCCACAATTGCTTTTCATTCAGTTGCAGCAATGAGCTCCTATGCACTGAGCTAAGAATGATCAACATTTCATCAAGACATTCTGCCAAAGATATGAGTGCATGCCTTTAGCTCCGGTAATTCAATGGCACATGCACATTCGACCACGTCCGCCCCAACACGCTCCGCAAGAAAACCTTCCGGGATGAGTGCACAGACTCTCTGAAGAGAGGAAATAGTTGCAAATATGCAGAAAAATGCATAAAGATACAGGAAAAAAGAAACCACTTCTATTCTCCTCTCCAAGACTAGATATTCAAGAGCCTAATAGGGCAGTAAACACTAAACAGCATGCATGTGTTCATGTGCATGCGAGAGCGTGCACTAGATAGCCCCAATAACCAAGATCAATATAAAAAACAATGGACATATACAGGGGCAGAGATAAGTTCATTATGTAAACTGAATGCTATCATCAACGCCCTCTCACGTTCCTTCAAACTACTTTGTAGGGAACACATCAGACTTCATATAGATTGGCTGGCCGATGAAGAATGGACCATGGTTACAATTCAGTCCGCTCCATATACACTTTTTGATGTAGCAAAAAGAAAATATACGTTACACACACGCACGCACATGTCAATACATGATATGGTCCCTAATTTGATGTAGCATCGAATGAGGGTAGCATCGAATGAGGAACTAACATAAATTCTAATCACTAATTGTTCTGATGATATACACAATCAATGGTTTGAATATTGAGTTTCTCCATATTAAGTATGCTTAATAAATGTCTCGGAAGTACTTGGCAATGCAAAATAAGAAAAATATGAGAAAAAGGTGAAAAAGAAAATTACTCCAACTACTAATTTGAATCTCATATGATTTTGAGAAATGCTTCCCCAACCAGAGATGCACCTCCGATGAAACCAAAACTCACACCCTCCTTAGGCGTTTTGAGTCATTCCTATAAAATTAATTTTAAATAAAACCTGATGATCCTGATCTATCATTCTCAAACAAATACGTGCATAATTCGGGATCGATTTACAGAAACGTAAATATCGACATACCTCCAACAATTGATAAAGAAATTGCAAATGCGGAAAACCCTAAAACCTTGGACAGATTCACGAAATATAATCGATCTGCGGATATGGAAACACCAAATCTGTATGTCATGTTCTACTAGTCAATACCCATCAAACGTAATAATGTGTTTTCTATAATGATAGGATTTGAACTAGATGACTTGACATTTTATTCAATTTTCTACGTTACCGATGTCTTCCATCAAGACCGTTTTGATAACATATTAACGAGCAAATATCAAGTGATAAACGCGGGTAATAAATTGACCAATAAATCAGAATTAATTGGAAATTATAAAATTGGAATCAAATTTGAAATAATAAAATATTACAACGTTCTCCCACTTGATCCCAATATTCCATCAAATGAAATATTAACCCAAACTGACATAAACTTCATGTTGAAATAAAATACATGAATCACGGCAATGAGTTCTTTTAGAGCAAGCATTATTTTCCATGTATCATAATGTATTTCATCAGCCCATGTGATCAAATAACTTAATGAATAAATCTTATGTTTACTCCAAGTCAAACGTAATTATTTTTCTAATAATAACTAAATGTATACAACTGCATTGAGAAAAACATTGCAAATGAATAAAAGTCTCACAAATTCTTATATATAAAGAAAATTATCAATGCCCATTCTAAATACTTGATCCTTATAACGTATTGGCGACATGCCTTTAGTTAAAGAATCAGATATCATCAATCATGTGCTGACGTATTCTATGACCAGTTTCTTCTCTTTAACATGTTCCCTAATGGCTAAATAGTTGATGTTGACGTATTTGCTTTGACTACCACTTTTATGGTTTTTAGCCATGAAAACTGCAGTTGAATTGTCACAAAATATTTTTAATGGCCTAGTAATGGAATCCATAACTCTAAGCCCCGATATGAAACTTTTCAACCACACACCATGTAAGGTGGCCTCAAAACAGGAAACAAACTCTACCTCTATAGTGAAAGTGCCTCTTTCAGGATACAGCTCCACCAGCAAATATAAAAATATATCCCAATGTTGATTTACGGGAATCAATGTAGCCAGCAAAGTTTGAGTCCGAGTAACCAACTACCTCCAAGTTGTTCGTCTGTCTATACATAAACATGTGTCCCTTTTTTCCTTGAAAGTATCTCATCACCTTCTTTGCAGCTCTCCAGTGGTTCATACCTAGATTACTCTGGTATCTTCCAAACATTCTCACAACAAAAGCAATATCGGGTTGAGTGCAAATCTAAGCATACATCAAGCTTTCAACGGTAGGAGCATATGGAATGTTCTTCATTTGTTCCCTTTCAAATTCGTTATTCGGGCATTAGTTCAAATTAAACCTGTCACTCTTCATAATGGATGCTATACTTAGTGAATAATCTTTCATCTGAAATCTCTCTAAGACCTTATTGATATAGGTTTCTTGAGATAGTCCTAATATACCTTAAGGTCTATCCCTATGGATCTTAATGCCAATGACATAAGATGCCTCACGGATATTTTTCATGTCAAAACGCTTAGAGAGAAATTATTTCACCTCATGTAACAACATCTTATCATTGGTTGCAACTAGAATGTCATCTACATACAGTACATGGAAACAAATTTTGCTCCCACTAACCTTTTGGTATAAACATTAATCCATGACATTCTCTGCAAACCGAATGAAGAGATTACCTCATAGAACCTTAGGTACCATTGGCGAGATGCTTGTTTTAAGCCATACAGAGACTTTTTAAGTTTGCACACCAAATGCTAACTAGCACTAGAGAAAAATCATTCTAGTTATTTCATGTAAACCACTTCTTCTAGGTTAAGCACCCATGTGACTTTCCAGCAAATCTGTAGTGCTCATTTACTTGTAACGAATTTCATTGCAGAAATGCCAAATATATCTATTTGAGAGTCTAAATTGTGACATATGCATTTGGGGCACATTGGTGAAATAAATTTGAACGTTCTAAATGAAATAAATCTATTGTGTGGTTATGTTCCTAATGAACTAAATGTATACATGTGTTATGACTTAGATCAATGGCAAGAAGTGCAGTTTAATACCATTATCAAAAAAACCACGGAAACTGTAGAGTAATTCACTTGAATATTCACAGGTTATCGTGTTTTTTTTTAATAGGTAGAGTGCTAGATTTTGACTAACAATTATAGATGACTACTGGATGAAGGCATAGGTGTTTGTGCTTAAGTACACGTTTGATGTTATTATCAAGATTAAATAGTTGAGACTTTTGATCAAAAAAGAGTGATAAGACAACCAAGCATGTATTGACTAACAATATTATGAAGTTTTGCTCAAAGCTATTCAATGAATCATGTATGAAGGAAGGCATAGTGAAACAACACACTCATGCTAGTGAACCACAATAAGTTGCAAAGTTGATGAGCAAAACATTATTAGAGATGACTCATAAAATGATCTTTGGTACTAGTATGGCTAGGATCCAGGAGATGTACAGTCGGGTAACATTACTGGTTATTCCATTCTTAGAATATTTAATTGCTGATATGTTCGAGTAAATAATGATAAACTCAATTGGAGGGCAAGAAAGTGTATGTTCATAGGTTATGCATAAAATATGGGTCATGGTGCTTGGAATTAAATTCATCTATTATTAGTAAAGAAGTTACTTTTAGCAAGTCTCTAGTATTTTTGGCTATGCGTGATTATAGCAAAGTTTATACGGATCTAGACAGTATTTAGTTCAAAGTAAAATTGCAACCAGAAACTCTTAAGGTAGCGAGTACTAGCATGATAACCAACACCGATGGTACTTGTAATGAGTTGGAGTCTATAAAGCCAATAGTTGTTGTAACTATTGATATTGACATATAGATGCAACAATAGTTTTTCTTTATCTGTGGTTAAAGAAGTTTCTATCAAAAAATACTTGTAGAGTAGTTAAGGATGCAAGTGGAGTTAGTGTTCTGATGAGGTCCATGGTTATGGCATTCATAGGTGAGATCTCTAGTTCAAGTTTAGGAAACTAATTTGAAGGCCAATATAGAAAAATGCATGTATAGGTAGCTTGTCGGCAGCACGGCTTAGACTTGGAAGATATCTATAATGGTTGGGTCCATTAAAGATTGTGGGAGAGTAGCAGTGGAGTTAAGATATTCAATAAAATGATTGTGACTTGACTCAAACATCAAGTCAATGTACAAATTGTTGAAAATATATATCAAGTGAGCCCCAAAAGTAAAATTTCTTTAATTCAAGTGGGTTTCTTATTTTAAATAGGTTTCCTAGTTGAATGATTTCCTAATTTGAGAAAGTTTTCCATAAAGAGAATTCCTATTTTGGATTGAATTCTTGCTTATATAAAAGTGGATGTCTCCATGAAGATTATCAAAGAGGAGCTTCTACTCCTAAATTGCATCCCATGAAGTTAGTGTTCAAGCCGTGAAAATCTTGTGATAAGATTTGTTGATTCCTTTGTAAGATTGAGAAATTAATTCTTGAGAAATTGTAGGGTTAAATATTGTGAAAATTATTAGGTATAATTAAGGAATGAAAAATACTGAGATTGTTTGAGTGACTCGAGTATCATTATAATATTCATTGTATCGCTTGATCTTTGATGAAATTCATTGTTGCCTCCCTGTGGACGTGAATTACCCAACCAAACTAAATTTAGTATCTAATTTATTTTCTTATCTTGTCTATTTTATTGTTTGATCACTTACTTTCACAACACAAATACATTCGTTCAATTTACCATTCTTTTTAAGGTGAAAACGCAAGTGGCCTTCTCGAGACATCAAGGATAATAGCATTAACCTAAAAAAAAAAAAAAAGGCGGCCAAGGTCAAACCAAACCAAGACTCCATGAAGGACGAGAGATGACCACCCATTTGCGACA
The DNA here is from genome assembly GCF_016545825.1 of Eucalyptus grandis. Classification (NCBI taxonomy): domain Eukaryota; kingdom Viridiplantae; phylum Streptophyta; class Magnoliopsida; order Myrtales; family Myrtaceae; genus Eucalyptus; species Eucalyptus grandis. Next base: position 32,901,692 of record NC_052617.1, on the reverse strand, counting down.
AAAAGCGGCCCATTGTAGATCATCACTAGCAAAACCACGGAATCTAAAACCCTCCGCAAATTAGAGGGTAACCTGGCTTGGGAAAATTTGGGTTGGCGCAGATTAAGGAGTTGATTTTAGCAAGACGAGGGTCTAGACCGCTTTTGGATTAGGGGTGTGCAAAATGGACCGTCTGGACCAGCTAGTTTGGTTCAATTCTTGAAAGTATCGGTCCAATTCCCATTCCTAAAAGCAAAATCGATATCTAGGCAATCCAGTTTTCAATTTTAAAGAGAATTGTATACTTTTTCTTAATATTTCTTAAAAAAAAAATGTGAACTAAACATTATCTCGTCCAATGAAGACTTTTTACTCATTATTGCTGAATATCTTAAGATTTGTTGATTTATCCCATTGTGCATGGACACTCTTTAGTGAAGGAATAAATAAATAAACCAGTTCCGATCACCCTTACTTTGGACGCCATGTGTTGATCTCTTGCCGGCTCGAAGCAGAGGCCGAAGCAGCCGAAAAAAAAAAAAGTTGTCAGCGACGCAGGAGGGGAGAGAGAGAGATAGCTCGTCGTCGACTGAACGGACGATCGAGCTCAACATACACTATAAAATATTAAGGAAAAGTTGGCCAGGAAATTCATCATCCCCGAACATCAAATGTCCATTTGGACGCGTCCATTGTTCACGCCGCCCGTCCAAAGTCAAATATTACAAAATATCAATATTTTGTTCAGGACATGGGTGGTTCGTTTCGACTTTTTTTGGTAAGCGCGAAAACTCAAGATTTTAAGGACGAATATATTTAAAAGAAAAGAGACATTTCATTAAAAAAAAAAAAAATGCAAGTAAAAGTGAACCGTGTCGAATTTTAGTTATTTGAGAAGGGAAATTCTTTTGTTTGATCAAATATAAGTCGCTTAGATTCACATTTTCATATATATTTTCAAAAGTTAAAACAATAGGCAATTTTTTTTGTGACTGCAAACTGCAAAATCTATTCTTCAAAAAGACAATGGATGAAAGCGATCAAAAGAAATTAAAAAATATATATTTGATGTCCAAAACCGGGTATTTACTTATCCGGACCCGAGCGGTGAATCTCCCGATCCGGGTCCGGGGTGAAGAAATTCCCGCCAGCAACCCCCTTCCCTCCACCTTGCCAACTTTTCCTTACTATTTTATAGTGTATGTTGAATCGCCACCAAACCAGAACCAAAAGCCTAAAACTTACCTGCGTTGGCCCCTTTCTGCATACCATTACTGTGCTCGAAGCTCATCGTCATTCCAGAGCTCAAATTCAGATCCCAATTTGCCTTGGCGGCCAATCTGTTAATGGCCACTGAATGATCGTATTGATGCAGTTGAATTAGACAACGGGAAAGCAAGCAAGCTAACGGTGCATTCTCTTTGTAAAATTTCGCGGGATTTTGACTCGACAGCCCGGGCATTTTGAAAGGACAAAGACGATTAAAATCTCATGACATTCAGCTGGTTCACCAATTTGCTAGCGGTGTCATACGATATGCAAAATATGAGGAATGTTCTAATCTGTAGCAGAAAGATGCAGATCATGATCACCTTAGATTTCATTAAAACAGTTATCTAAAAGAAAGACATCTTCAAGTCCACATAATAATTCAATCGCAAATAGAGTAAAGCTGTTTAAATTGAAATGTGAGTTTACATCACATAATCAGACATGAATTATGGTCATCTTCCTTGGGACTTGTGCATGTCCCAGGTTCCGACCTTGAGCTCCCCACAAGCTCTCATGGGAGAAAGCAAGGAGGAAAGAACAGTCTGGAAAAACAGAAAAGAAAAGAAAACTAGCCAAACCATACCTCCTCATTAAAAGGTAAAATAAATGTTTTATTACCGGTGAAACATCCACTGGAACTGGCGATCTTTATTAATCTCCAGCTCAAGATAAGCACCAGGAATGGTTCGCTGATCTGAATATAAGTCGGTGTTTCACTGCTACTGTGTTCTAAATGTCTGAACTCACCAGAACAAATAGTGGCTTGTCGCCCAACCGATCTCGACCCTGAAGCAAAAAATGAAGAAAAATTAAATGAAAAACAATAGGAACGAGAAACTTTTGACCATAGTCAAGTGTTAGTAATCATATAAAATGAGGTTTAAACTTAGAGTGCAAGTATTTTTTCATTTTATTTTGGAAAACTAGTTCTTCATTTGACAAAGATTGGGCTATGATAAATCAGAAAGTACTATGACACCAATGCTGAGTGTATGGAGCACGGACAAAATATATAAAAGTCATAAGGAACTAATGTTATCTTCTGAGAAATAAGTTCCATAATCCCTATGAGATGAGTACATTTATTCACACTTGCTCTCTTATTTGCCATTAAGCACACGTGAGCAATTTCTTAGTGATCAGTGGTCACTTACTTGTGACTTACAGATATTCTTTTGGTCCTTCGTCTTTGCCACAGACATTATTTACTTGGTTGTTTTTTCCATTACTAGAAAAGCATACAGCCAAACAGCAACTTTTTGTTTGGGTAATTTACTAAGATATATGACCTAACAATACATCAAGCTTAAGGAAATATAGTTCAAATTGGCCTCTTTTTCCTGCAGATACTGAATGTTCAAGAGGACAGGAAAAATCCCCTCCATAGACCGATAAGTTCAAACCACAGTAACATTTTAGTTGGTTGCAGTATTTCTTTCCTATTTCAAAGGCGTAAATGTACTGGCAAACTTTTTGATATCATCAATCATTACATATTGATCAACCATATCCTTCTATTTTTTTTCACCCAATAACCTACCAACTGTATCCTTCTATCATATTTACACAAAAACTACACCATATTACAGCAAATCTATTATAGTTCGCCAACCTCCAAACATAGAGATGAAAGATTTGATTGTTCGACCCTCTTTGAGAATTACCTTTCTGCTCCGGACCTAAAATTCTACCCCACAATCGTTCTTCATTCAGTTGCAGCAATGAGTTCCATTACACTAATGATCAACAATTTATCAAGACATTGTGCCAGGCATATAAGGGCATACCTTTAGCTCCGGTAATTCAATGGCACATGCACATTCAACCACTTCTGCCCCAACACGCTCTGCAAGAAAACCTCTGAGTATGAGTGCACACACTCTCTGAAGACAGGAAACGGTTGCAAATATGCAGAAAGATACATAAAGATACAAGGAAAAAAAAAAAAAAAAAAAAACCACTTCTACTCTCAGCTCCAAGACTAGATATTCAAGAGCATAATAGGGCTGAAAACAGCACGCATGTGTCCATGTGCATGCGAGAGAATGCACTAGATAGTCCCAAGAACCAAGATCAATATTAAAAACAATGAACATATACAGGGGCAGAGATCAGTTCATTCATTAAACTGAATGCTATCATCAATGCCATCTTACATTCCTTCAAACTACGTTGTAGGGAACACATCAGACTCCATATAGATTGGCTGGCCAATGAAGAATGAACCATTCCAATGAGCATACGGAAACTTTCTCATGCAAGTGATAGAATAATGGGGGTAAAGACCCAATTTCCATTCAACTAAACCAGACACGAGTAACAATGTTCCAGCAAATATCATGTCCATGTAGATTAAAGAAGAACCGAGCCAAAGTATAATACCAATAAGCTTGATTGCTGCACACAATGTTCCACCCGTTGCTATAAGGTCATCTACTATCAAGGCACGGTCCCCTGGTTGCACAGCTCCTACATGCATCTCCATCGTGTCTGTTCCATATTCCAATGAGTACTCCTCTGAGATGACTTCCCCTGAAGTTATCAAAAGCAATACCATGAGGGAATCCCCCACTTGATGATGATCAAAAAGGACAAATGATAGGATCAATTTTAGACATAAAAGACAGTATGTGGTATGACACAGTGTAATGGTCCCAGATAGGTACGTCTTTTTGTTGCAGTATGATTAAACATTATCCTACCAGAGAAGGCACCAAGGCAGCAGCCGAACTATGATGCCAGCACTGTTGAGGCATATGCATCAAGTAGATTCAAGGGACAGTTTAAGGTGCATCACATTGACACTCGAAGCTTACAGAGGCAATGGGGATTCTAATATCAAAGGAGAAAAGCCTCATATACAGCACTGAGCCATCTACTATATAATTGGATTCCCTTCCTCACCAGAAGAAGCAGCTTCTATAACAGTTGCTATACACTGCCCTAAGAGAAGCCGATGTTATGTTTTCACTAGAAAAACTGGCAAGAACTAAAGAATATTAATGTACACAATATCCTTACCGCACACCAGTCATCAGGTCAAAAGATTTACCAATAAATGCAGTTCCTATAGCAACGAAATTCATATTTGCATTCAACAGTTTTCGAATTACTGTATCCATGATGAGAGACCAAATAATCTCAAAATCTTCTTGATAAACTGAAAACATTTCATGGAAGATGACTATGCTGTTCCATCAAATAAAGAGCAATTGCCAACAACCAACTACTGCCAACATAGGCCATTAATTTGTGAAAGCAGTTCAGTCAACAAAATATACCAGGTAATTTGTTGGGTTTTCTCATTGGGACAAATTTTGCACCAATAGCCAATGCAATGGGAGGACCAAAAATAAATCCTCTTGCTTCAACACCTGCAGCATGTCATAACATACAATAAAAATATGAGCATATTATCTGTAGACATTATTAACCAGCATGTAGCAGTTAAATATTAATACAACTTAACATGACTGATGGAATCTGAGAAAGCTCAAGAGATGCAAACCATCCTTGGCACAGGTGAGAGAACAGTTAAATCCATGACAAGGAAACAAGAGAATTATATACCAGAAGCGCAAGGAAGTGAATATTCAAGCTGATCCGGAAAAATGTTGAAAAGTGCATAGCCAACCACTCTGAAAGTTTTAAGCTACGATATAAATACCAGATTTATTCAGCTTGCCCACTTTCCATTAATTTCTTACTCCACATAAAAATGTAGAGGCATGGATCAGATTTATGCTGAAGCAACTAATCTCCGTATCTTTTTTGTTTTGGATAAACACCACCTAATCTCCATGATTAGCCAAACAACTGTAGAGTGCTGCATCCTCCCTTCCTTGAATTTTAGCTTTTACGGAGCATGAAGACACTCAAAGGTACACGCAATAATGGACGTAGGCTATTTTATCGTCCAAAGGAGAAGCCTTCTTTTGATGCACTCCAGCTTCACTAGAGGCAAAGAGTTAGATTGACAACTTTCTCATGCATTTTCCTATTCACTAGCAATTCTGCCAATGAGTACATGCCCTTCTCCTACTTTCAATCAAGAAAGTGATAGCAGCCATTGAAGAAATGGTAACATGAGAAAAGACGAGACAAGAATATCATTCATATTATCACTCATCTAGCAATGTTGCGATCATTTCACAATACTCAAATAAATCATAATCATCATTAATCTGTTTCTGGGTTCTACTTTAATATTTCTACAGTGTATCTACATGCCATTGCATGAACTGGCAAAAGCTAGTTGAAAGTTTGAGCACATAAGTATATATAAATTTGAGAAACAAAATGGTAAATCAGTAGATCCCTTAAAGAATTCTCATTCAATGTTGCTATTTACATGCTCATGTGACAATGCACTAACAGATTTGGATATGACTGAAGCTACTGTTGACTTTGCACAGTGTCTGAACCGATCTTTGCCTATTTATTAAGATGAGGTAACTGCACCTAAATTTTCTCATAGATGGCAATTCTGACTGTCTAAAAGCCCCTAGACTGGTAAACAACAATCCTCTAATGATTATTGAAAGTGTTTTACTAGTAAGCGAAATGTCACAGTGCCGAAGGCAGTCCGACGTGTATAGCAGAAGTTGAACCCCAAGGCTGTCCTTTACATACTTAACATGAAAAACCCATATAGATTCGTCACCCTCCCATTAGCTGCTTAGCAGCTGTATACATTTGACTCTTGACTAGAAAGAGAGCAATGGAAAAAGAATGCAAGCATAACCAGAGTTACCTGCCACAACAGAGATATTTTGCTCTCTGTACCTCTCGACAAACAGATCAATAGTATCCTTAAACGCCTCAGGATTAAGAAGCAACGTCGTTATATCCTGAAACATAATCCCTGCCAAAAAACGAAGCAACCCGATTATCACAACCATATCCTCAGACACCCCCAAATACATTCGCTCAATCCACCATCTTTTCTCAGGTGAAAAGGGCAAAGTGGGTTCCTCGAGACATCAACGAAATCACTTTAAAAACGGGGGAAAAAAAGCGCAAAAAGAAGGTGGCCCAGGTTCAAAACCAAAAACCAAGAACACGATAAAGGAAGTGAGATTCAAAGGCCACCCCATTTGCAGCAAAGCGAAAACCCCGGAACCCAAAAAGCCCTTTTGCACATCAGAAAGCGGTACCTGGCTTGGGGAAATCTGGGATGACGCGGATCGAAGAGGCGATCTTGGCGAGACGAGGGTCCTGACCGCCTTGGGACGCCATGTGTTGATCTCGCGCTGGCTCGAAGCAGATGCCAAAGCAGCCAAAAGGAATATTGGGCCGTCAGCGACACGAAGAGAAAGAGAGAGAGAGAGGGAGAGGGAGAGGGCGAACGTTGCTCTGTCGTCGAATGATGGGACGACCGAGCTTACCAAACACTATAAAGGCCGAGGAAAAGTTGGACCAAAGGACATTCCACCAACCCCTCCCGACATCAAATGGCCATTAGGACATGTCCATTTTTCACGCCGCCCATCAAAAAGTCAAAAGGGGGAGGAAAAAAACATTAGGCATGGAAATCACGATGTCCGCTTTTTCACTTTGGCCGATATTTGCACGAACAGGAAAATTATCGAATTTCACTTTAATAAAACCTCATATGGGAAGACCCAATTGCCCTCCAATTGTCCTCCCTTGTAAAACCCAATTAGACATGTTGCTTAGGATTAGAGCAATTTAATCTCACTTGGGTAGGTGCAAGAATTTAGGATTTGAAAACGGCATCTCATTAAAAGAAAATGCAATTCTATGCTAACATGGCTTGAATCACTACAAATTCTAAGTTATTTGAGAAAGGAAATTCTTTTGTTCAATCGAATTTTAGTCGTTTAGATTCGCAACTTCATATATATATTTTCAAAAGTTAAAACAATAGATAATAATTATAAAAAAAAAAAAAGGCACACACAATAGCCAATTTTTTGTGAGGTGCAACTGCAAACTGCAAAATCGATTTTTCGAAAGGACAAAATCGACGAAAGTGATCAAAGAAAAGAAAATTATATTTGATGTCCAAAACCGGGTATTTACTTATTCGGACCCGAGCTGTGAATCGACCCGATCCACCGGATCCCGGTCCGGGGGGGCGGGGGAAAGAAATTCCCGCCGGCTACCCCATCGCCTCCACCGTGCCAACACAGGCGAGGCGGACTCGCGACTCGTTGACTCGCCACCAAACCAGAACCCGAAAGCCTAAAAACTTACCCGCCTTCGCCACTTTCCGCACGCCATTACTGTGCTCGAAGCTCGTCGCCATCCCGGAGCTCAAGCTCGGCCCCCGATTCGCCCTCCCGGCCGTGCCCCGGCGGCGATGGGCGGCGGCGATGGTTCCCGGAGGGGCTCGGGTTATGCTGCGGGCTTCGATTCTCCGCGACAGAGGAGCGGAGAGGCTCGTCGCGAGCTTTTGAAGGGACAGCATTTTGCCTTTCTTCCTGGAAAGTGATCGGAGAAAAAAGGAATCGGAATCGGGGAACAAAGCGAGAGAACCGCTGGAGAACTTCGAATGTGTATACTCATCGTAGCTTTTCTTTTTAATTCAAATAAAAAGGGCTTCAGACCAAAAAAAAAAAAAAAAAAAAAAAACTAAAAAGGGCTTAACAGCAAATTTCCGGTACGAAATCGTTCTTTCGAGTAATTATCACTTTGTTGACGGAAAAATCTGAAAAATCCCCCTGATTAAGATAATAATTTCAAATTGCCCCAGTACTTGCCACTTATTTTAAATAACCCTCCACAATGGACATCTTCATTCCAAGTGACCCCTAGCTGATTGGCGACAAAAAATGTTAGGCCGGAAGGCTGACAAGTGCAATTCGGGCGTGAATTCCGCGCACAAATTGAAGGTGTTTTTAGTTCGAGAAATATGAGATTTCAATTAAATGTACCCAATTATAAGAAGGGTCTTGTTCACAAGCGTCTGTGAACACTTTTAATTGTATCTAAGATAGAAATATATTGATTTTCGATGGATTGATTACATAAAATACAAAACAACCAATGAATTGAAAATGACAAATTTTCCCTAACTAGGTATTTATCAAGTGCCCCTTAGTTCATAATAGAGTGCCTTTATTTTTAAAATCCGCATCAGAAATTGTTTTGCCATGTGTATATCAATCCATAACGTTCTTCCTTATTATGTTTTTTTATTCAAGGATTTTGACCTGATTGCACATAATTCATGTGCTTTTGGATTCACACATCATTTTTTAGGCTAAAAATCCTTCAAAATGCAAGCATAATGCACATTCAACTTGTATGCGTTCACAGTTAGGCCAACATTTTGACCCTTGGTGGAGTTGATGGTCACTCAGAACAAAGTTGTCCACAATGATGGTGATTTTGAAATAGGAGCAAGTCTCAGAGGTGAGAAAATATTCACCGGTTGTTGATCACCGTGTCATTGTCCTATGTGATGCATGTAAACCTAGCTGGCCCACTAACAAGTTGACACATGTCCGTTGATGTGAATTAAAAAAATAAACTAAAAGCCTATTTTTTTCTCTCTCCTCTGCTTTACTGCCTATTGCATTTTCTCTCTCCTTTTTTCAACGAAGCGCACGCTTCTTCTTCTCTCTCCTGCCTCTCTCTTCCTCAAGCACTCCTCTCATCTTTGTCCCGAGCCCTCTCACTCATCCCAAGCGCTCCCCTCCTCAATGTCTCGAGCCCTCTCACTAACCCTAAGTGCTTCCCTCCTCGCCTCTGTCCTCATCGCCGTCATCGACTTTCTAGTTGCGGCTCTAGAACTTGTCAGCCGCCAACTGGCCTCTCGAGCTTCTTTGTCTTCTACTCTTTATTCGGTCCCGATTTCAAGCTCGAGTATGTAGCCAAGGATTTTGAAGCAAAAGAGGTTTGCAAGGCTAGATATACTAGTGGCAATGCTAAGTTTTGGGGTTTCGATGACACCATGACTGCCATGAGGGATATTGTGGCGGGGAGAGAGAGGCATAGGGGTACCATGAGATCTCTCTTTCTCCTTTGCCTTTTTTTTTCTTTTATATTGCCTCTGTTTCAGGAGGCATGGAGGCTTGGTCATAGAGGCTGCTTTGGCTTCTAAGTCAAGTCGGAGTCGGAGAGCTTATCAGGAGGCTAAGGAGGAGAGCTCTTTGTCGGCCCTTTTGACTCTTGAAGGAAGTCATGTCCGGCCATTCCACCGGAGTATTTGTCATCATAACTTTTGGTATGAAAGTTTTAACCTTATTATTGTTGCTATGAGAAAGAGTGCATGAGTGATAATTGTCCATTGTCTGCACTTGCTCCAATCAAGAGGCAGGAGGGACAACTTAAAGCAAGAAAGCATTATTGTTTTGGTACTATGTCCATTTATAGGCCCTTCTTTTGGGCTTCGACTGAGTGCAAACATTCTAATGCTTTTCTTGCTTTCAAATTTTACAGAGGGCTTCCACTGAGTGCGCTAAGGGAGAGAATGATTTGTCTGGCTTAGTGAAGATGGGGTATTTTGCTTAATTGCTTGAGTTTTGAACACCTTTATGTGGATGTTTCGCTGATTGCAACTTTATGAACTAATTCTTTTTTCTTTTCTTTTTTGGTGACCTAGGGAACCCCCACACAGCCAACAGCTGGGAAGTAAACCCTAGGGAGGCACGTAGGAAACCACCACCCACGCACCACGGGTAAGTCGTCAAATGATCCGTCAGCCTCCCTGCAACTTGCGTTACAGGGGCTTCGAACTCCAAACCTCCTACGTGGAAGTCCGGAGCCTACCCAACGGAGCCACCGCGGCGGGTGGTATAAACCGATTCTTTTATGTACCTCTTTCATGCAAAAGTAATGACTGGAAAATTAAAATTTTGTTGTTTCATAACTTATGGTGTGACACCTTTTTGGAGAATGGCGCAATTTTCTCTTTGAGTGAACTTGGGTCTAGTGACTTTTATTTTCTTTGTTTTCTTTTTTGGGGGGGGGGGTTGGGACAAAGAGGTTATCTCTTAGTGATTGTAGTGTGAATCCTCTAGTAGGTAAGAATTTGATTTAAAACATAATTGTGTAGTTTTTTATTTGATATAGGACGTAAGTGGGAATGATGAATAATTGCATCAAGAATCTACAATGAAAAATGTTTCTCCACGGGATTGATGAATTTTGCCATGATTTGGGTGCTCTTTTAATGTATTTTATTTCAATAAGTTTAATGGAATTTTCGCTCAAATAATATTGATTTCTCGAGATAATTTTCTCCATGTTTACATATTAGTCCCTCGAATGGATTGATGAGCTGATAGAAGAACGCAAATGAGGCGAATCACCTCCTATTTTGAGTGAGAATGTATGTGTTGCAAACTCTATGAAGAAAGAGGATAGTGAATTTTCTCCATGTTTACATATCAGTCCCTCGAATGGAACGATGAGCTGATGGAAGAGCGCGGGAGAGGCAAATCACCTCCTGTTTTGAGCGAGGATGTATGTGTTGCAAACTCGGTGAAGAAAGATGATGGTTTTATTACTGTTCCTGAATAAATGAATGGGACAGACTTCTCCGAGTGAGGTAATACAGGTTAAATTCAATTTTTTCCTTTCTTACCCGTTTTTATTTGCCTCTAATATTATCTAATTCTTCAAAGAAATGTGGCATGATTTTTTAGCTTAGTTTTTTTCGTTGGGACAGAATAATTTTTTTTCTTTTTTAACTAGATAGGAATGTATATATCTAGGAGCCAAAATGTTTGGACCAGGTCTGGCAACAAATGAAATTGAGGCATCTCTCCCCTTGTCTTATAGAGGTCTTTGACTTTATTTGCGCTCCCTTTAATCAGCTATTGCTTCTATCTCATGGTTTATTTCTTCATCCTTCTAGTAAGGGTATTTCTTCAGTTACTGAGAATAATTTATAATTCTCACTCTCTGTGAAGTTACAATTGGTGATAAAGTAATCATTCTTTAGTGCCAGGATCATTGTTGATGTGAAAACTATAATGCTCTTATGACCTCTTGCACTTTGAATCCTTTTCACATAGGTCCTACACTCACATTATGTCAATTATAACCTAATATTTACTCTCTGCAACTGCATTAGATCTTTGATGTCACTAAACTTTGTCATGGTGATGGGAATGGCTTGAAATGGGTGGTGATAGCTATTACCCTTCTGGTTGCTTTGAAGAAATAACCCCATAAGATTTGAACGTTGGATTATCAATACTTATCATTTGGGAAAAAAAGGAATGGATCATTTCTCCTTTTCTTTGGTAGGAGAAATAAATCATTTATCAGAATGATTGTTCTGTAACTTTAAGTAAGGAGAAAATATGGGCTCCATTTTTCAAGATTCTTGCTCTTAATTTTTTTTATGATCACTTGTGTTTTGTAGATGGGAGAAATATCAAAGTGAGGAGGAAGCGGCTCTTGGTTTAGGAAAGAGTGTCAAAAAAGTTATTTCTTACAAAGAAGCATATACAGCACATCCAAGTGAAATGGCCAATGAGGTATTTTATCTGAATTGCATTCTCTTATGTTGTTAAGGCTGGAAACTTTAGAATAAGATAAGCGTATGTCAATTGTTCATTTGATTAAAAGTCACTTATATTTATGTACTTCTTCCTAATAACTTCAGCTTTGAGCAATAACTATTGTTTTGGACAGTGCTGTACGATATGATGCAGATTTTGAGAGAAGTTTTGAAAGGTAAACTTGCTCTCCTGGATAACAATTTTCATAATGACTTGTGTGCAAGACACCCAAATTTCTATCACAAAGGATTCAATCCAAAAGAACAAGTGCATGACGAGCTCATTTTTGTGGCAACAATGCAATGATTATAAGAGTGCATTCTTTGTTTTCCATTGTCTTTTTAAATTCCTTATATGGTTTTGTTTTCTGATACTTCCCTATATAGTTCTTTTTAGCGAACGTCATGCTTTCGAATTCATGAAATTGAATGTACAATTACCTTTTTGAGTTTACGTTCTTCTCGAAATTACTCTTACACTCCCATATGGACCAAGTATTAGCATTGGGCAGCATCATTTCTAAAAGTCTTAGATAAGGTAGCAAACTCTCATTAAAGCAAGCTGGATTATCTCTAATTTTAAGCTTTTACATTCATTCTTTAGCACTTACATTGGTCTTTAAGCTTGGGATTATTCTGGTTTGTGTCGACATTGACCAAAATGATGGATTTGATTCATACTTTCGTATCAATATCCATCTTAAGTTTTCATGTGACGATTATTGTTAACAGTTCATTTCTCTTTCCTCCTTGTCTTGTAAGTTTTCTTTTTTCCCTTCCCTTGAAGTCTTTGATGGGTTCTGACAAAGTTGGGCTATTTGTCTAGATTTTTTTTTTCTACCAAATTGTTCAATGTAGGGCTTCATTTGTTTGCTTTTTGAGCTATTGACCATTCATGTGTAAGCTACTTCAACTTGGTAAAACTAAATCTGAATTTTTTTATCGTGGGTTGTCTCTTTGAAAACTCTTCTACTGAATTCATTATGTAATGGCAAGCTTGTTCATGGTAGTATGTTGAGCTTGTAATTGGAGGAAGTAAAGTTCATGCTAGCTGCAAAGCCAAGAGTGAGAACAAAACCAAGAGTGTCCCGTAGATAAGTGGGTATGGCATTTTCTACTGTGATTGAAATATGCACAGTTCACAATCTTTTAAAGTCATTAACTTACATTTGTACAAATTTTCGACAGATTATTTTGAGTACTCTGCTACTAGCTCAACTTGTTCTAAGGATAAATGGGTATGACTCATTTTTTTAGAATTAAAGTTAGTTTTCCATTTATTGGCCTTCTTTAAATGATTGGATTTTTTCTTTCAAAAATTTGTAAAGGCTGCAGAGGATAATATTATTGTGCATAATGTTAATAAATAATCTCAATTTAGAATTGGCATAACATTTGCTAATAAGGATGAAGCATATAAGACATACAATACATATGCAATTTTCAAAGGATTTGGAGTGAGAAAATGACGAAAGGCTAACAATAGTAAATGAATATTACAAACATGCACATTTCTTTGTAATTGTGAAGGACACTCTTCACCAATCCCATCTCATAAAGAAAGAGATGTTTATAGGATTGTGAAGAGGACTGGATGTTAAGCTTGTATAAAATTCAAAATTGAAAATGGAGTATGGATAATGGACAAGTTTAGGGATGTTCATAATCATCCTTTCATCGATGATAAACAGAAACGCCTCATACAATCATACCGACACATGACGAATACTAACAAAAGTATTTTGACTTCTATGGCTAGAGCCGGTATAATGGCTGCAAAAACGTATTCCTACCTTAGTGGTAGAGGTGTTAAATGGGTTGTGCAACCCATTTAGTGGACCCATTTATGGTTAAATGGGTCATTAATGGGTTAAGCTTTATTTCATAAAGCACCCATAATGAGTTTTAATGGGTCAACACTAAGATATATGGGTTTTAAATGGGTCAGCTCTCTGATCCGTTTATGACCCATTTATCAACCCATTAAAAATGAACCCATTTATTTTCATTCAAAACCTCACTATCTATCTCTCCTCTTTAACTTTACAATTTTTATTTATAAAAACCAAAATTATAATTATTTTTTATTTTAATTATTTTTTCTTTTTTTCTTTCTTCTTCCTTCGGTCGCCGACACGGTGATGGCCGGTGACCGGCCAAGCAAGCCTCGAGCTCGCTGGCGTCGGGCGAGCTCGAGCTCGTCGGATCGGGCGAGACACGAGCTCACCGACGTGGGGCGAGGCGGAGGCCTCGGCCGACGCCTGGCGAGACACGAACTCACCGGCGTCGAGCGAGGCTCCAGCCTCGCCAGATCTGGCGAGCGGCGAGCTCAAGCTCTCCCGACACCAGTGAGCCTCGAGCTCGCCAAATTTGGCGAGGCAAAGGCCTCGCCAACGTCCGGCGAGGCTTGAGCCTCGCCGATCTAGCAAGCCTCAAGCTCGCCGAATGGCGAGGCGGACGCCTTGCCGACGTCCACCGAGGCCCAAGCCTCACCAATCGGGCGAGACTCGAACTCGCCGGCGTCAAGCGAGGCTCCAACCTCGCCGGATCCGGCTAGGGGCGAGCTCGAGCTCGTTGGCGTCAGCGAGCCGGGCGAGCCAGCTCGCCTGTGGTCGGTCATCGAACGTTGTTGGGGCCGACGACCAGCCCAAGAAGAGGAAGAAGAAAAAGAAAAGAGAAAAAGAAAATTGAAAATAATAAATAAAAAATTAATAAATTTTTAAATAATAATAATAATTATTATTATTATTATTATTATTATTTTAAAATTATAAAAATTATCCATTAAATTTGTATTATATAAAATCATGTTATCAATACCATTTTAAAATATATATAAGTTTTTTTAAGTTTCGTTAAATGGGTCGGGTATGAATTGGGTATGGGTCGGGTCGGATATGGATAAAAAAATTTGCACTACAATAAATGGGTCATAAACGGGTTAAATGGGTCGATTTGGGTCAGACCATTTATGACCCGACCAAAACCCGACCCGACCCACCCGTTTAATAGGTCTACTTAGTGGTGAAGTAGGGGGACTGGAGAATATTAGCATTACTTTACGTAATTGTCAAAATTTCTTACAATCAAAGAGAATGAACTTGATTAGTGCAATGATTGTCAAAGTCTCATTAACCATTTTAATTGCTTACAATCAAATGTAAGCAATTTTTCTTATACATTTCAACTAGATGAGGAATAAAGATTAACCAACTTTTTCTGATTTGATAGTGTATCCAAGCTAGATTATAAAAATTTTGGAGACGTAGTGGTATTTGATACAACTTATCGTACAAATAGGTACAATATGATGTGTGCTCCTTTCGTTGGCTTGAATCATCATTAGAAGAATATCCTCTTTGGTTGCGCATTTTTATTAGATGAAACAATTGCTTCTTTCGTCTAGGCATTTCAATCTTTTTTAAAGGCAATGGGTAACAAAGCACCCAAGACTATTTTCACTGATCAAGATCATGCCATGGCGAATGCCATTAAGACTGTTCTTCCAAATACTAATCATTGTTTATTGTATGGTATATTAGGAAAAATGTTACGCATCATATTGGGCATATTCTTGGAAAGTCGGGTTTTCGCGATAAATATTAGCATAAGCTTTTATATCATTGTGAATCTGAATTGAAAATGGAGAATGTTTGGAAAGATATATATCAAGAATGGAACTTGGGGAACCACAAGTGAATAGACATCATGTATCGGTTATATCATAAATGGTGTCCTGTGTTTGGTCGATATACTTTTTCTGCAGAAATCATATCTATACAAAGAAATGATAACACAAATAATGTCTTTGAAGATATTGCATGTAAGACTATAACTTTGTCTGAATTTATCAGTCATTATAAGAAACAAACAGAAAAAATGTGCAACTCTGAAGTTGTTGATGATTTTGAGTGTGCTCAAGGAAAGCCGCAGATTGCAGTTGAAAATAGTGGAATTTTGAAACACTCATGTCATTTATAGGAATTTTCAAGATGAGTTCTTACATGTTTTGTCTGTGTTTATTTGTAGATCGAAAACTGATGGGCCATTGTACACTTATATCGTGGCAACTGAAAGTAGTGAAATGAGGCATATTCATTTTACTCCGAATAATTTAACCATTACATGTAGCTACAAGTTATTTGAAATGCAAGGATGGTTGTGTAGGCATATTTTATGCATCTTGACAAATGTTGTAAATGTTAGAAGTATTCATTCACAATACATTTTGAAGAGATAGACAAAAGCACCAAAACAAATGGCTTATAGTAATGTTCGACAAAACTCTCATGCTGCGGTAAAGTCAAAACATTGTGCTTAAAAAGGTTTATGCAATTATCTTTCAGTGTTATGAATATTAATACAAATAATGATGTTACAGAGGAACTTACGACTATAAACTTGCTGCATCTTCACTATCATATCAAAAAAAAAAAAAAAATACAATCTTTGATGGATAATAATCATAGTAATTTCTTAGAGAGAAACGATGAATTTGAAGATGTAGAAAACTATGACATTTGAATACTTGATCCCCTTCGAAGAAAACCAAAAGGTATATCATATACTCGGTTGAAGAGCGGCAGTGAAAAGTAAAAGAGAAAAGTGTCTTCATGCACTAGAGACACCTCACATAAGGTATGATGCTTGTTTAATTTTATAGAATGATTTCATTAATTAAAAACATGAAGTTTATGATACTCTCACTTTGTGCAGGATTGACCTTCTGTGGTCATTATCGTTGCATATTCCTTAATCAAACAATTTTTTTGCTAACTTAGACTACACAATCTCTGTTACTAGTTATCTATTATTTTTTGTTAGATTTTATTTAGGAATCTACCTTCTTTTACTCTTAAGTTATTGATTGTGGTTCGGAACAAGCATGAGTACACTGTGAAGCAATTGGGTTTAGAGAATGGACAATCGGTAGAAATTAGAGCAATATATGTTGCAAATTGTATGGTAAAAATCTTATTTATGCTTCTTTATGTTTTTCCGTCTAGATCTATATAATCTATCTATCTCTTTCTCCCGCAGTCTCTGACACTGAGATTCATTTGATCTTTAAAAGGCCTTTTTGTTCCAATGTTGGGATGAACAACCAAGTTGCTAAAGCTGCTCAAAGGCTTCTTTGTATCCTGTAGCATCATTTTAATACTTGTATGTCTATTTGTTTTTGGACATCATTGTAATTTATTCTTAAATATCCAAAGAACGTAATCAGAGAAAGTAAGTGCAAACTTTCTTTCATTTGTGTGCTAGACATAAAATGACAATTTCAACTCTTAAAGACTAAAAATTATTCATCTCTTAGACAACAACTAGTAGAATTGTTGAATAAAAACTCAACATCGGAGATTCAAGAGTGGTTTCAGAAAAGGTAATGAGTTTCGCTCTTATATATTTGATGTTGCGAGACTGGGTTACTCTTCCACTCACTTTAGTCATGACTGGGAATTTAACTAGAAATAGATTGCATTGTGTTGCTACTACAGTAAACCTGATGCAATCTCATTTTTTGATGATCCAGTCGAGATGTAATGCTGCTGCCCACCCTGAAATGTTTTGTTGGTGATTATTATCCAACTTTGAGTTTTGTATATGGATAGTCAAGAGTAAGTGGGATGATGAAAATCTAAAATGGGTGGACTTGGGTTTAAATTGTTGGTTTTGAACTAAATGGATCTTGTTGTAGTCTTCATCCGTATAGCTTGTCCTTAATACCCATCTTATGCCAGTATTTGTATCTCTTGTGTAGGAAATTATTTTGATTGTCTTTTTGTTGTCATTAGATTAGATTATATCTAGTCATTCTCTTGGTTAAGCAATTTTATCATGCATTTCTATGTTTTAGTCCTATTCGTAAAATTTTGTGATACTTCTCATCCCATCTTAAAAGTATTTTTCTTCATGTTTCTGTTAAATTGTTTTGAACACTATGTTTTTGGTCTTAAACTAAATGTCTTCATTCCTTCAATCTAATATGTGAATTCTCTTGAACCCCTGTATCCTTTTTTTTTGCCCTCAATACATTGCTGTCAATTTGGCTATGTTTTTTAATATTTCTTACACTAGAGTGATGCATTGCAGTTACAAGGTTTTAGCCACATTGGAGTATCACTCATATTTTCAATTGATTCATGACATTCTTAGGCCACATGGTAGCTACAAATGTGAGGAAGAATTTTGAAGATGAAGGACGACAGTTCATTGACGAATGACATAAGTAACAAAAACTGGGCGTTGAAACGTAAGTGAAGAAAGCTGCCATGTGGACAGGATTTGGTTAATGGTAAAGAACATAATTCGGTAGCCTTAGAGGTCCCAAGGACTACGACTTTTGCCAGGAACAAGCTAAAATCTGAAATTTCTTCAAATTGGTATTCATCGAAGAAGAAAGGAATTGATGGGATAATATATTGTTAATTGCTTTGGCATCACATGCCACTTCTATTTATTCGTAACTATGTTGTTTCTTAAGTCGTGAGGCACCTTCTAGTTTTCCTTTATATTTAAACTAAACCCTTGTTGAATCATAACAGTGACCATAGGCAAAATTTTGTCTATAGGTTTATCCTCTTTTGTGTCAATTAGATGTCTTGAGGATTCGTATCATTTTGATGTTGAGGACTTTTTGAGGACCATCTATTGTTCTCTGACTGGTGGTTTTTGTAACATTTTGTCTTGCAGTATTACTATGAAGGCGTTATTTGTGATCTTGGAGGCAACTTGTGATGTTGTGATAGCTGTCCCGACCTTTCATATTAAGTACCTTGATCCTCCTCTCAAGGTAGTTCATAGCTATTTGAGGGGTCTTGCCTTGAGTTAGATGCATTAATTGATGTCATTTGTCTTATCATACTTGATTGAGATAATTTAGTTGTCTCATTTTATGATTTTCCATTTCCACCGGATTCCACTAGAGAAATGGCAATGTCCTAAGTGCCGCTTGAAAAATAATTCAATTGAGCCGATAAGCCATCTCGATTCCAGTTTGTAGCGAGCTCAAACGAAAATCGTGGGTCAAGATCCAAGACATTGTCTGGCACGGAGAAAGTATCTCAAATGCTTGGTGGCTCCCATTTTCCAAGCAAGAGGTCTTTGAGTGGAGGGAACTCTGTTGTAACACCTGAAGTTCAGCCATTGGAAGCTAAGCCAGATCTGTCCCTAGGAGAGGACCCATGCACCATCAAGCCTGGTACTTCAGAATCTGACCCTAATTCACGAGGATTAATTCACTGATTTTTTTTTCAGTCATTTCTCTGATCACGGAAGCCCCTTTACCATTATGTATAAATGCGCCATTCGATTTATATGGACACGGGAGAGGGGTGCATTCAGACCTTCTTATTTGTTCATTAGGGCCTCCTTTTTATCTTCATTGCGGGAAAGAGCAGATGGGTAGCTCGCATGGAATTCTCCCTTTATGTGATTAGAAGCTCGGCTGGGAAAATTCTAAGGTACGATACTGGTGAAGAAAAGAAGACAGGTTACATTCGAAAAACACCACAATTCACTATCCAATATTAAATGTGCCAAGACAGGGTACTTTAGTAGTGTCTATTGGGGTGTAACTACATGGTATCATGTCATCCAATCAATCTGGGCTACCTTAATCTTTGAATGTAAAGTTAAAAATTGCATCCATTATTTGTCTACCACGGCGATGGAGACGAGATATATAGTTTCCATCCCAGATGGGCTCTGTAGACTTGGGCCCAAAAATTTCACTTCGGGCCAAGCCCACCTTGTTCCTTTCTCCTTTCCTTGCGCTTTTGTCACCTTGTAGTTTTCTTCCTCTTCTTTTGTAACCTCGTTAGTTGAAACTTGAAAGCCCACACAAAGAACCGAAGATAGAGCAGACCATTGAAGTGCATAGACTAATTAAAGCTTGCAGAATTTTTAGGCGTCCCTAATCACACAAGGTGTTGTCCGTTCACATGCGCAAATTACTACGGGCAAAGTATGGCATTGACATACTTATCTTTTCCGTCTTAGTCGACAATATATATACCACCCGATGATTGATTTAAATGGACGATGAAATTGTGTATCAGAAGCATTGTGAATCTCTGCCATTTCCAAAAAGGAACCAAAAAAAAAAAGCTGAATTTCTTCTCCCTAAGATTAATATACCTCGGGTTTTCCAAATTACCCAAAAATGACCGATTAATTTTTACCTGAGAGACTGTTGTTAACTTTTCCGCCCAAGCAAGATTACATAACACTAATACTAACACTTTATAGAAATTGATCAGTTGAGAGAAGTACTGCGGTAACCTATATATGTACGCGAAGTAGATGAGTGCCGATTAAGAGAAATCAGAAACATTGCGCTTTAAAGAAAAGTTGTCATTAGCCTTCTCCTAATTTGTCCATAGCATCTTTAAGTCATGCCATCACGTACCGCATTAATTGGATGGACTAAAAGCGGGGAATTTACCCAAGAAATTCTAGACTTATTGCACATATACCAATTCAGTTTTAAATATTTCAATTGTGTCAATTAAGTATTGATCTTTTTAACGATTTATCAGTATAGTTTATTTGAAAATTGTTAATCGGAAATCACTAACATGGACATTGGTCATCCTTCTTAAATGATTGGTGCTCATGTTGACAAATTTTGTAATATTTCAATATCATTTTTTTATTATTATTTCTTTTACAAGTCGGGGTCATGTGCCCTCACCTAGACCCCCACAATTGGGAAAAAAAAGGAAGGAAAGAAGAGAAAAAACTCCAATTTTTTTTTAATTCAGAAATTATTTATGCTAGTGCTATCGTTCCATGTAAGTGTCACGACCCAAAAGAAAGCATGTCCAAGAAGTTCCCATGGGCTGCCCGTGACACGCTTATGGACCCAACAATCCTTGGCTTGTGTCCCCGACACTTAGGGTTTTCTCGAGTCTTCTAGAATACTCTTAGAGGCGGGCGATACGGTAATTGTATTCGTATGTAATAAAAGTGGGTAATTGGTAGTTTGGGAGATCCAAGATCGAGGAGAGATCTACGGATACGGTGTGCCTTATATTTGTATAAATAGGGGTCTCCTCCCCCTCATTTGTATCATCTCATTTTCACAAGTGAATACAATCAGAGCTTCTCTCTCTAAAGAGTTTCTCTCTCTACGATCTTGTGAGTGAGTGTGAGTAAGGCTGACTTGGGAGAAATTCCTAAGGACGGCCGCATGGGCAAGGGAACGCTAGAACGGGCAAGGGAACGCTAGATCGATCGGCCAATGACATAAGACTAGAAGATTTCTTCAAGGAGGAAATGATAATTCATTTTTATTTTTTACTTTTTGGATTATTATTATGGGAAATTGACTAAAAGAGCAAAAGTGAAAGATCATTCTGCATTATTGACTAAAAGATCACGTAGGGCAAGAGGGGTAGAGAGAGAAAGAAACACGAACGGACGGATGGACGGACCGAGACAGAGGATGATCAACGTGACAGATAGAGAGACCGGGGCTCATCATCCGAGAAAGCGTATGATCACCTCGCTTCCCGGACAACAAATCCAGCCCGTCGAAGGCATGATGTTATCCTCGTCCTCATTCTTGGCCCAATGTGACCGGCAATCCTTATTCGGTCAAGATTTCCTCGGTTGACGAAGAATTCCGATAACATTTCAACTAGCATTGTTGCTTGGTTAATCAAACTCAGCTCGATTACATCTTCAATCTTGACGACTTCCAGAATCTCATTAAGCTCCAACAGTGTTAGGTCTCAGCTTGCGCAATATTCTTCGCATTTCTGAAGACTGAAGATAACAACAAACAAATAAATATATATTGTTTGTTCCCCGGAACAAAAAAAGAACAGAAATCTGTTTGATAACGCCAATTTATTTTTATATTTTCTAGAATAGAAAAGTGGCTGGGGAATAGATTTGGAACAAAAACAATAAACAAAAAATAATAATAATAACTTCTTGTTCCGAGAACAATTTCTATAAATAATTTTTTTTTCCGGTCGTGCGACGTCCATGTAGCTATCGTGCGGCGGTCGGCCGTCCGTGAGTAAGAATAAAAAACAAATAAATAAAAAAAATTATAAATTTTTATCAAACGCATTTCTATTCTTTTTCTATTCCAAGAATAGAAATAACACCTTATTTTACTCAGAAATTGCTCCCGGAGTAAAAATAGAGAAAAACTATTTCTAAAAAGAAATAGTTCCCCGGAATAGAAACGTTGCCATTCGCACCCCTTACATTTGCCGAAAATTTACGTTTGTCGAATTCTTTAGTGGCTTTCTTCATTGTGTCCCACTTTGGATGAAGAATGGCAACATTATCCATGGCGGAGAAGAAAAACTGTGCAGAAGAGATTGTGCAGAAGATGGGGAGAAGACGTGGAGAGAGAGATGTACACTATGAGACAATTTGTGAAGTACGGTCGACTAAAACAATTTGCTTTACAGGTAATGAAATTGCTCTATAAGATTTCTTCAAGGAGGAAAGGATAATTCATTTTTATTTTTTACTTTTTGGATTATTATTATGGGAAATGGACTAAAAGAGCAAAAGTGAAAGATCATTATGCATTATTGACTAAAAGATCACATAGGGCGAGAGGGGCAGAGAGAGAAAGAAACACAGACAGACAGACTGACTGACCGAGACAGAGGATGATCAATGTGACAAACAGAGAGACCGGGGCTCATCATTCGGGAAAGCGGATGATCACCTCGCTTCCCTCAAGGACAACAAATCTAGCCCGTCGAAGGCATGATGTTTTCCTCGTCCTCGTTCTCGGCTCATTGTGACCGGAAATCCTTATCTGGTCAAGATTTCCACGGTTGACAAAGAACTCGGTAGCATTTCAATTAGCATTGTTGCGTGGCTAATCAAACTCAGCTCGATTACATCTTCAAACTTGAGGACTTCCAGAATCTCGTTAAGCTCCAATAGTGTTAGGTCTCGGGCTACGCGATATTATTCGCGTTTATGAAGACTAAAGATAAACAACAAACAGATAAATTTATATTGTTTGTTTCTCGGGAAAAAAAAAAAAAGGAACAGAAATCTGTTTGATAACGTCAATTTATTTTTCTATTCCCCATAATAGAAAAGTGACTGGGGAATAGATTTGGAACAAAAACAAAAAAACAAAAAAAAATAGCTTCTTGTTGCCGAGAACAATTTCTAGAAATAATTTTTTTTCGGTCGTGCCGGCAATTGTGCAGTGATCATGCGACGTCCGTGCAACTGTCGTGCGGCAGCAAACGGCGGTCGGTGGTCTGTGAGTAAAAAGAAAAATAAATAAATACAAAAACTTATAAATTTTTATCATAGGCATTTCTATTTTTTTTTTTTCTATACCAAGAATAGAAATAACACCTTATTTTACTCAGAAATTGTTCTCAGAGTAGAGATAGAAAAAAAAACTATTTCTAAAAAGAAATAGTTCCCCGGAATAAAAAC
The DNA here is from genome assembly GCF_016545825.1 of Eucalyptus grandis. Lineage (NCBI taxonomy): Eukaryota > Viridiplantae > Streptophyta > Magnoliopsida > Myrtales > Myrtaceae > Eucalyptus > Eucalyptus grandis. The sequence continues at coordinate 32,878,525 of NC_052617.1, read as the reverse complement.
GTTGCCATGCGCACTTCTTAGATCTGCCGAAAATCGACTTTTGTCGAATTCTTTAGGGGCTTTCTTGTATGCGTCCCACTTCGGGTGAAGAACAGCAACATTATCCATGGCGAAGAAGAAAACTATGTAGAAGATGGGGAGAAGATGTGGAGAGAGAGATGGACACTATGAGACAATTTGTGAAGTACGGTCGACTAAAACAATTTGCTTTATAGGTAACGAAATTGCTCTGTAAGATTTCTTCAAGGAGGAAAGGATAATTCATTTTTATTTTTTACTTTTTGGATTATTATTATGGGAAATGGACTAAAAGAGCAAAAGTGAAAGATCATTCTGCATTATTGACTAAAAGATCACATAGGGCGAGAGGGGTTGAGAGAGAAAGAAACACAGACAGACGAACCGACTGACCGGGACAGAGGATGATCATCGTGACAGACAGAGAGACCGGCCTCATCATCCGGGAAAGTGGATGATCACCTCGCTTCCCTCAAGGACAACAAATCCAGCCTGTCAAAGGCGCGATGTTATCCTCGTTCTCGACCCATTGTGACCGGTAATCCTTATCTGGTCAAGATTTCCTTGGTCGACAAAGAACTCTGGCAGCATTTCAATTAGCATTGTTGCGTGGCTAATCAAACTCAGCTCAATTACATCTTCAATCTTTACAACTTCCAGAAACTCGTTAAGCTCCAACAGTGTTAGGTCTTGGGCTGCACGATATTCTTCGCGTTTCTGAAGATTGAAGATAAACAACAAACAAATAAATTTATATTGTTTGTTTCTCGGAAAAAAAAAATCTGTTTGATAACGCCAATTTATTTTTCAATTCCCCGGAATAAAAAAAGTGGCTAAGGAATAGATTTGGAACAAAAAAAAATAGCTTCTTGTTCCCGAGAACAATTTCTAAAAATAGTTTTTTTTTTCCGTCGTGCTGGCAATCGTGCGGCGGTCGTGCGACTTCCATGCAACTGTCGTGCGGTAGCGAACGATGGTCGGCGGTCCGTGAGTAAAAAGAAAAAACAAATAAATACAAAAACTTATAAATTTTTACCATACGCATTTCTATTTTTTTTTCTATTCCAATAATAAAAATAACACCTTATTTTACTCAGAAATTGTTCTCGGAGTAGAGATAGGAAAATACTATTTCTAAAATGAAATAGTTCCCTGGAATAGAAACGTTGCCATGCGCACTTCTTAGATCTGTCGAAAATCGACTTTTGTCGAATTCTTTAGGGGCTTTCTTGTATGTATCCCACTTCGGGTGAAGAACGGCAACATTATCCATGGCGAAGAAGAAAACTGTGCAGAAGATGGGGAGAAGACGTGGAGAGAGAGAGATGGACACTATGAGACAATTTGTGAAGTACGGTCGACTAAAACAATTTGCTTTACAGGTAATGAAATTGCTCTCTAAGATTTCTTCAATGAGGAAAGGATAATTCATTTTTATTTTTTACTTTTTGGATTATTATTATGGGAAATGGACTAAATGAGCAAAAGTGAAAGATCATTCTGTATTATTGACTAAAAGATCACATAGGGCGAGAGGGGCAGAGAGAGAAAGAAACACAGATAGACAGACTGACGAACCGGGACAAAGAATGATCAACGTGACAGACTGAGAGACCGGGGCTAATCATCCGGGAAACCGGATGATCACCTCGCTTCCCTCACGGATAACAAATCCAGCCCATCAAAGGTGCGATGTTATCCTCATCCTCATTCTCAAGCCAATGTGACCGGCAATCCTTATCTGGTCAAGATTTCCTCGGTTGATGAAGAACTCCGGCAACATTTCAATTAGCATTGTTGCGTGGCTAATCAAACTCAGCTCGATTACATCTTCAATCTCAACGACTTCCAAAATCTCGTTAAGTTCCAACAGTGTTAGATCTCGAGCTACGCGATATTCTTCGCGTTTCTGAAGACTAAAGATAACAACAAACAAATAAATATATATTGTTTGTTCCCCGGAAAAAAAAAAAAAACAGAAATCTGTTTGATAACATCAATTTATTATTCTATTTCTCGGAATAGAAAAGTTGCTGGGGAATAGATTTAGAACAAAAACAAGAAAAAAAAAATAGCTTCTTGTTCTTAAGAACAATTTCTAGAAATAATTCTTTTTTTTTTTATCGTGCGGCGATCATGCAAAGCTGTCGTGCGGCGGTTGGCGGTCCGTGAGTAAAAAGAAAAATAAATAAATACAAAAATTTATAAATTTTTACCAAACGTAATTATATTATTTTTCTACTCCAATAATAGAAATTTGTATAATTAGGAAACACCTTATTTTACTCAGAAATTGTTCCTAGAGTAGAAATAGAAAAAGCTATTTCTGAAAAGAAATAGTTTCCCGAAATAGAAACGTTGTCATACGCACCTCTTACATCTGTCGAAAATCGACGTTTATCGAATTCTTTAGTGGCTTTCTTTCTCTGTCAATGATAATTTTTTGTTAGATGATCTCAGACCAAAATTTGTCAAATGGATTATATTAACAAATTATCAAAAGGTTTAAAATTAAATTGTCACAACTAAAATGTTTAAAATTGTTTGAACACAAATACAATAAATTTATGATCTTTTTTGCATGATTTTCACATTGAAAGCTTAAAGGTGGAAATATGTTTGTCTCATTTAAAAATTGGCGAACCTTTTGGATTAGGGTATTTCTTTCTCTCAAGTGAAAATTTGTGGAGTTCTCGGGATTTAGCCCCAAATATTTCGTGAAATTTAGTGTTTGCCCCAGTTGTTGAGGGGTTGACTGAGCTGCCCTTTGTTGTCAAAAGTCCAACATCAGATTGGAAGCATTTTAATGCAGGATTTTACAGCGACGCCTTCTATCAAAAAGTTTCGTTTTCAAAACAAATTTTCGCGATTGGACACCACTATGGAAGCAGAACTTGAAAAACCCGAAACAACCCTAATTGACACGCACTCAAGATAAACTTTAATGAAAAGCTCCGAGATAACACGGCTTAATATAATATCATAATTTTAATATCGCACGGAACCCAAATCCTGACAACTTGTTGGGACACATGAACGGTATTCATCTGTCATAAAATGACCCTTCATTTTGCACATTTAAATATTACACGTGGAGTTAGCTGGTACCAACCTTACCTGTTGTACTTGTATCTCACGGAAGCCCCAATGCACCAACAAACAAATCGTGGATGATCACACTATTTAGACCACCCAATAGAAATTTAATATCCTCCTCGGAATCACCAAAAAGAAGCTCAAGTCTGAACTCATTAATATATTTTAAGGGACTCACTTTTTCCCAAAAATTTAAATCAGTAAGTTATACACCGATTAGAATAATATTAATTACTTTACACCACACAAATTTTCAAACATATGAATTTCTAACATAACTCATACATACATCCTAATAATCTTTCCATCATATTCCCTTTTTTCTCAATTTGAATCTCCAATGCTCACATTCATTCATGTTCCCTTTCTCCAAATTGAACCGCGAAGGTTGCTACCGGAATCATGTTGGTATAACATAATGCCCACCTACCAATAAATCATATTAGTCATTAGATTTATTCATAAAATATTCACCAAATATTGAAACAGATTAAGGGTAAAGCACCAATCAATCATTAGTTCCGATACCAATTTATTAAGAGCATGTGCCAATCAATTATTGGCTTTGATATAAAAGGAGGCGGATCGTGCGAATGATGACTTCACCACACTACTACGAGCTAATCCTCTTGCGAAATGCAGGCTATCATCGTCGATCCCAACTCCGTGCCCACGTTGATGAACACTTCCCGTTTTTACCTCTACTCGTACATGGACGGATGACTCAGGCCGCCCGCGATCTGATGGGACGAATTCGCGGTGCTAAATCATGCTTGCTGATTTGGCAATCGGCATGCCGTCGATCCTGCCAATGGAGATGGCTACTATTTCGATGCCTTCGACTGACGAACAGCAAGATTAGTCAAACAAGGGCGATGTTCGGTATAATTAAATTGCCTAAATTGGTTTTTGTTTTATTCGATGATCTTTTTTTCAATCACCTGGACGAGTAAATAGAGAGTTGCCACAGTTGACAAGAGCGATGCTAGCTAACATTGAACTTAAAATGCAAAATGACGTGAAAGTTATTAATGTTATAATAAGTGGATTATATCCGACTCCCGCTAAGGATTGATTGCGCTGCGTATGGTATTATCACTATTGCATTGCATGGTAAATGCTGCGAGAACATAACTTTTGCATTTACACTCACTTTTTTGAAGTGAGAGGTCAAATCGGAGGTAACAGGATTTGCCTTCAGTTGTCATTTGTACTTGTAAATTACCCGTTCCTTGGGCACAATGTGAAATAAGTATATGTAATAATTCCAGTTAATTTTTCTTCGCTTAAAAACTACTTTCATTGAAATGATACTTTAGCAAGAACCCAAAAGGGAATATATAATTGAGAATGCAAAATTGATCCTTGTTGTCCATAAACTTTCTACTAAGAGCAATTCATGAAGAATCACATTTTTATTTGAGCGGATATACACTTTTAACTATTTGTTTTATTTTCCCTTTTTTGTTGATCGTGAAAAAATACTTCTTGACACCTATTACGCCATTCACATAAGAAAATATGCTATGCAACCAGTGATTATTGACATATATTAGATGTAATAATCAACCTTTTTTCTTACAATAAGGTCAATGCCTCTTAGAGGCATCGAGCATGTAAACAGTTTTTAAAAAACCCATATTGGCATACAATGAGTATGATACCAATGTGCAGTTCATGTATATGTAACGTGTATGTGAATGAATACCTTATACCGTCCTTGGTTACTCAAGTTAAATCGCTCAATCCCCAACTACATGATTAAACTTGACTATGAATTGGTCATCAAATAATATAAAAAGAAATCCTAAATCTATTGCATTAAGTACTAATTCAATTATAAAAATTTTTAATTGCACAAATTTAATCATAAACATATTCACATTAGTACCAATTGAGTCCATTTGACTGATTTAGGTCGAAAATCGCTAATAGACATTGACTACCTTACGTGGCATGACCAACATTGACACGGGTGTTTTTTTAAATAATTTTTTTGTTCTTTTCTTTTTCTTTTCTTTTTTTCCTTCACCAACTAGCAAGGGCCAACAAACCCTCATTGGATTTGGCCTTGGGCCAAGGCCACCTTGCTTAGAGAAGGTGAGGTCACAATGGCCCCGATTGAGGCCATTGTAGCCTCATCGACCGTGTGCAAGGGCGCAAAGGCCCTAGGTGAGGGTTGGCAAGGATTCTTGGCCAACATAAAGGAGGAAAAAAGAAAATAATGAGGAAAAAAGAAAAGAAAAAAAAATTAAAAAGTTCAAATTTTATTAAATTATTATTAAAAATGTTCATCAACATCAATCATCCCACATAGAATGATCGACGTTCCCGTTAGTAATTTCCAAATTAAATTAATAGAATGACCTAAATTGATACAAATATGAAAATATTTAAAACTAAATTAGCATAACTAAAATGTTTAATACTGAATTAATACTAATATAATAATTTAGATTTTTTTTTTTTTAACCTTTCCCTTGTCTAATTGTTCATCAAGATAGCTAGCACGATTTTCAAGACGTACCCACCTTGTTAAATTCAATTTCGGATTTATAAGGTACCCGGCTTAGGCTTGTCTGGATCGACTGAGCCTTAAGCTTGCCGTCCCGCATCATGGCCAATCGCTGGGCTGCTGGCCATTGCCAAGGCCCACAACTATTAGAGGAAGAAGGAGAAAGGAGAAGCAAGGAATAAGAATAAAATTTTTGTTAACTAAGGACACAAAAACTAGGAAAATATTTGGGAAAATGTTTTTCGGTTTTTTCAAAGGGAAATTCATTTTCCTAAATTTAAGTTTTAGTATGAAAACACTTTTTGTTGATTACGAAATAATTTTACATTGACTCATTAACTAAGTGTACTAGATGCCAAAAAATATTTTTTTTTACGAAATAAACGCATCCTAAATAAATCAATTCTAATGACACAATTACATTGATCATCGAATATTTTATTGAGCCAACCAACACGATTCATCATCGCATACTTCGTCAAGACAACCGACACGATTTTCACGACATACCCACTTTGTTAACTTCGGTTTGGGATAGCGTAAGGGTACTCTTTCCTTTGCGAGGTCTTTGAAAAAGTCAACTATCCAAGTTTCATGAATTAGATTTATTTATTTTTCCTTTTACCTAAGAGTCAATTTTTTTTTATAATATAAATCGATTTGTTAGATGATCTTCCCCGCGGTCATCCGAGTCTGACCAAACCGGCGGCTGCACCGGTCCTGCGTCAGCACTTCCCAATTATCCACGCCTGTCTCGCCATTTTTTTTTTTTTATTAATCTGGATTTTCGAACAGTCAAACCCTCAACTCTCACTGGTCCACGTGGACGCTGACAGATGGTATGCTGCCCTAGATTGAAGAAGTAGCATTTTTTGTGCATCAGATAAGTATGAAAGGTAGATAGATGGTGTGACGGTACAACTCGCCTAGCTCGGTAGAGACTGGCCTATGTAAAGTATGAATTTATAGTGCGCTTTTATTTTTTTAATTAGTACGCACGTTACAATGTGATCAGTAACACCCACGACGAAAAAAAATGCTATCAACTTATACCCGCAAGATTAAAATACTCCCAATTTTCAATTATTTAAAATGATGCACGAAAAGTTCTGCATGGAAATGGGCCAATGCCGTTGATTTTTATGTCCATGTAAGGTGATGAATTCACTTGAATTATCGATTGTGAAACATAATCTCCAATTTAGGGCAAAAGAAACGAAGGATCCAAGAATGTAAACTCTTTTAATTTGGGGGCTGTTCATTTTTTTTTTCTTTCTTTTGTCGGTACAAATGCATCTTACTGAAAACTCAAAAGCAACATTGAGCTGTGTTTGCCAGAAAGGATGTCAATGTCATGTCCCCTTGCCAGCGTGTTTTTTGCACATGCAATTGTCGTTAGTCTCGTTAAACATTACATTAAGCGTGTAAGAATGTGAATGGAGCAAAGGTTTGGATACGTTTTCGGGACCATCTGAAAAGTGGAGATATCTTTATCCCCATAAGTGCAAACTTATGCATTTTTGCTTTTGTTTTGGCCTTCACACGTATGAAAGGATCCATTGAATCGCATGTTTATATGACTAGTCATGATTTTCTCTAATCACCTTTTCGAATGATATGATACGAGCATCGATATCATCCACATTTATGATTAGTGAATTTTCCATGTGGGTGATGTCCCTAATATATGAACCACCAACCATTAATCAATATGGTGGGTGGGGGAAGTCCTTTCAAATTGGATTGAACGAAAATTTTGCTCTTTTGTTGCGGCTAGGGTAGCGTGTTTTCCACTCAAAATTAATCATGCATTATTTTAATTTAGATAGGTGTATTGGACACATATATATGAAGAAAAAAAAACTATCAAAAAAGTCTTAAACCTATTATATTGTTGTCAATTTAATACCAAACATTTTGATTATGTCAATTGAATCTTAAACATTTTTACTTGTATCAATTAAGTCAATTTGACCATTTGTGATCAGACAATCGCTAACATGAATGTTGGTTAGTTTACGTTATACAACCAACGTTCATAATTTTTACTTTTTATCAATTTATTATTAATTTTACAGTGGTTGGCAAGGTCTTCATTGCCCTAGCGAGGGTCTGGTGACCCTTGTCAGTCACAATGAAATAAAAAAAGAAAAGAAGGAAATGGAAGAAAATAAATAAATTAATTAAAAAGTATTAAAATATTATTTGGAATTATTTGCGCTAGAGCTTATTGTACCACATAAGATGAACAATGTTCGGTTAGTAATTTCCATCCAAAATTGACTTAATAAATTCAATTAACAAAATGTGAAAATATTTATGATTCAATCGGCACAATTAAAAGGTTTAGGACTAAAATAACAAAAATATAATCAGTTTAGGGTTTTCGATAATTCCTTTCCTTTATCTATACTATATGGATAATATTCACTTACCCTTCAAAAGACAGACCAACAAGCGAGGACGGCGACAGCGTTTTTGTTCCTTGCTGGGTTGAAATTGCACGTGTAAATTACCCTTTTTTTTTTCCAGATTACAACAGGGAATCTGTGCCGTGGTGAAGCGGGGATAATCTTCTAGAGAGAGAGAGATAGTGGGGGTGAAATTTCAGCGGAAGTTGGAACTGAACTGCTACGACTCCTCCACGCCGGGAGTGGCGAAACCAAAACGCAACTTTTCTCGATGGAGACGAGAAAGTTCCGCGCACGCACCTCTTCTTCTTTTGTCGCGAACCTCCTCGACGCACCCGTACTTCCTCTCCAAGGAATACTAAAATTCAGTGAAACCCTACTCAAAATAGAATGTAATAGAATAAAATAAAATGAATGATTAATATAATAAAAAAATCTCAAATTAGTATAATTTATTTTAAATTATTTTTTAACTATCAAAAACCCAAAATCGGTACATTTTCGACAAGTTTATTATTCTCTATTAATTTCCGTTAAATTTTACCGTCAAATTACTTGAGATAGAAAACACACGGCGGTTGACTCGATGTCACAATTCTTGATTTTTTGTGAGATTATTATAATTTAATGAAAATTAATACCACCCGCCACGATGGCTCGGCTCGTAGGCACTAGACTTCCATCGAAGCTCCTGTAACGCAAGTTGCGGGAAGGCTAGCTTTGAGTCTCTTGCGACTTACCCGGTGGTATGTGTGTGGTGGGCTAGCACGCGTCGCCCAGTGGTTTCTCCTCCGATTAGGCCATGCAGGGTTCTCTGGATCACAAAAAAAAAAAAATAAATAAATAAAAATAAAAATTAATTGATAATAAATTTGTCGTAAATGTATATCAGTTTAAGGTTTTTCCCGATATTAATCTTAAAATGAAGTGAATTCTCGAATCAAGGTATATATGACGTCAAATTTTGCCACCTCATACGGTATGGAAGAGAGAACCGGTCCACTTTGCTTCTTGTTACGCACACCGGCCCCCTCTGAGCTCAGTCAACTGCTTGACTTTTGACTTTCGACCGTCGCCGCGGACCGCATTCATTCGCCCCCCTTTTCCCACTCTCTCGAAGCTCTGCTGCTCTGAACTTGCCGATTTGGGGGGGAGGTGGCTGCCGTCGCCGGCGGCAGCTGGTGAGGAATCTTCCGAACCGCGTGGGGTTGGGGCGGTTGAGAGACTTGGTATGCCCTTTTTGACTTGGACCCCGTCTCTCTCTCTCTTTGGAGTTTGACCCACTCACTCTTTAAAATACAGAAGACATAAGGCAGGTACTCCCCCCCTAAGTGGATCTCAATTAACTATGATAACCCTCGCAATCACATAACAAGGATACGAAATTGATGCTCGTTCATCAAATTTTGCCTAATGCTGTCATCGTGGATTTTTGTAGAGACCATAATTGGACACGTCTTTCTTATCCGAATACGCATCCGAAACCCATTTGTTATACGACCAATTACGACATACGTTGATGATATAGAAAGAAAATTTTCACGGTCAGTATAGTTCACCGTGACAAGGCTGCAAAAGTGAATATTTCTTTTCACTGGCGGTGTATGCTCTAATTTTTCTTGTTACATGTGAATCGATGGACCGATTTTCCAAACAGCGGTGTCGAAGATAAGCATGAGTGCACGTGGTGGATCTGGAGAGACGGGGAGGAGAGATTTGGTGCGGGTAGGTTATTCAAGGTACACGTTTTAGGGCCGAAAGAGAAGAAAGAAGCTCTCCATAGATAAAGACTTTCAGCAAAATTGCTGGCGGTCCACCAAACTCGAGAACCCTCACCGCCTAAATTTCACCAACCCCAAAAACACCCATCTCTCAATTTCATTTTATTTTCTTGATGTAATTTCTCTTCTTTTTTTTTTGGTTGGCCCAAGCAAAATAGGACTAAAAGGGAGGGCCACATGTAAACCCACTCGCTAATGAAAACGGAATAATGTGAACGCAAAACACACGCACACACAGCTTTCCCCACTTCACTCTCTCCCCCTCCCCTCTCCTTCCCTCCACTTGTCACGCAACTTCCTCTGTCTCTCTCTCTTTCTCTCTCATCGCCTTTTGTATATATAAAGCCTCAAGACCTCACTTCACTCATTCACTTCCATCGAAGAAGAACACCTCAGAATCAACACCGCTCCCCAATTTCTCTCTCTAAGATCCCACACCCAACCGCCACCCTCAATCTCTCTCTCTCTCTCTCTCTCTTCTTCAGTGTCTGCCATGGCTTTGGAGGCCCTCAGCTCCCCCACCGCTCCCTCCGCCCCGTTCCAATTCATGAAGGACTCCTCCCCCGCCGCCGCCGCCGCCGCCGCCTCCTCCTCCTCCTCCGCCTACGACCTCCCCCTCGCCGAGCCCTGGGCCAAGCGCAAGCGCTCCAAGCGCCCCCACAACCCGCCCTCCGAGGACGAGTACCTCGCCCTCTGCCTCATCATGCTCGCCCGGCGGCGCCGGCCGGACCCTCCCCCCGCCGCCTCCCCCCGCGGTCTCTTCCGAGGCGGCCAAGGTGGCCTACAGGTGCCCCGTCTGCGACAAGGGCTTCCCCTCCTACCAGGCCCTGGGCGGCCACAAGGCCAGCCACCGCAAGCACGCCTCCTCCGCCGCGGCCGCCGCCGGGGTGACGACCAGCCGACCACCTCGAGCACCTCCGCGGCGACGACCTCCTCCGGCGTCTCCGGGAAGGTCCACGAGTGCTCGATCTGCCACAAGAGCTTCCCCACCGGCCAGGCGCTCGGCGGGCACAAGCGGTGCCACTACGAGGCCCCCGCCCCCATCCCCGCCTCCTTCTCCGCCCCCTCCGCCGCCGCCGCCCCGGCCGCCAGCGGGGTGAGCGTGTCGGAGGGCGTGGGGTCCACGCACACGCAGAGCCAGGGGCACCGCGAGTTCGATCTGAACATCCCGGCGCTCCCGGAGTTCTCCCCAGGTTCGTCGTCTCCGGCGGGGTCGACGACGAGGTGGAGAGCCCGCACCCCTCCAAGAAGCCCCGGTTCCTGGCGCCGGCGGTGAAGACGGAAGCGGCCTGAACTGGGTCGGATCGAAAACGCACAGAAGCCAAACCAAAACTCGGCGACTTGGAAACGGGAATTCGATCGAGTTTCAGATAGGAATAGAAATATACTAGAAACGATTTGGTTTTTTGTTCTTTCTCTTCTTGTTTTGCTGGGTGATGCTGGAGTTCTTCTCGGGGGGAAGGAGGTGTACATACAGCTTCAACCGTGGGTAGTTAGCTTTGCTTAGTTCGTTTGAACTTCGAAGCCAGTTTGATTCATTGATTGGTTGAAATTCAATTCATTTCGATTTCCATTTACTTCGCCCCGCTTCGCTTCCCACGTTTTCCATCTTTGCATATTACAATACCGTCGTTCAAATTCGCTGCCAAAAGCCGAAGAAAGCACGAAACTTCCCGAGTGGGGTTGCGCCCGGGCGAGAAGAATCGGTCGGTCAGCCCGCGGCTGGTCCAGTCGCTTCTCCACCGGTTCAAGCGATACGAAGCGTGCGAATCTGGACGTTCCCGGAAGCCGCACGAGGTCCCCGGTGTCCGGCGGCGGCGTTGACCCGTCGAAAGCAGCCCCGGATCAATCGGTATCTTGCCTTTTCGGTCGGTTATAGCGGCGATTTCCATCGATCGAAAGCAGCCCCGGATCAATCGGTATCTTGCCTTTTCGGTCGGTTATGGCGGCGATTTCCATCGATCGATTGGAGGAATTTCTGTTTCATTTCGATTTCAATATTCGCCCCCAACTTGCTTCCACGTTTCAGATGGGCCTTTTTTTTTTTTTTTTTTTTTTTTAATTTCTGCGGGGATTAGAATATTTGATTATACAATTCAGTGACGCGGGTGCAAAAGGTGGGTCGAGTCCGGTTAGCGATCGGTTGAGCGATCGGCTCTGGACGAAGTCGTTTGCCTTTTTTAACGGTGGAAGCGAAACCGCGGGAAGCCCGTGTGAATGGCGGACCCGGTCGTCCCCGGACGCGCATGGGGCAATGCGAGAGACACGGCTCGTGGCGACGACGACGACGACGACGACGATGGCGACGGCCGGGCCATATGATGAGGACCCCAGAAAGAGGGTCGCGTTCGAAGCATCTGGTTTTGGGTCGGTCATGCTCACGAAAGCGAACATGGGTTTTCCCCCCGTTTTGTCACATAATGGGGGATTAGTGATTTCCCATCGAAAAATTTGATCGCACACGTTATCGAGCTTGTGATTTGGGTCATGGAAGAAAGATGGGGTTTTTGCGAGCTTGGATCCACTCGACTTAAAGCACGCGTAGGCTTTATTTTACTTGCTCAGATCATGACACATCGGGGGTAGAGGATATGAACTTGGTAAATTTTGGAGGAAAATTAGCAAAGAAATCCTAAATTTATTACTCTTGCCGAGTCAATTAGATGATAAATTTTTTAATTATAGCAATGGGTCCTAAACTTTTTGGACGATTTGTTATAGTCCATCTAGCAAATTTTGATTGAAAATTATTTACGTTGACGCCGATCATCCTATCTTATGTGCGAGGTCTTAACGTGTATAATTTTTAAAATAAAATTGTAACTTTTTTGTTCTTTTCTTCTCTTTTCTAATTTCTAATTTTTTTTTTTGGATAAGTGTATTGAAAATACTAAAACTTGTTACGAAAGTACAATTGAATTCTAAGGTTTATAAAAAAATGTAATTAAATCCTAAAATTGTCAAATTGGTACAATCGAATCTTTTAGTCAACTCTGTTCAAATTAGCTAGCGGTAAATGCTAATGTAGTTTTTTTTATAAAAATATTTTCTCTATCATGTGTAGCAATAACCTGATTAAAATATGAAATATAAGGTTAAACGACGTCATTTTGGTATATATCTGAATTTTAGTACAAATTTTATTTAAATTAAATTAAAAATAAGCTCTTTTTTTTTTTTTTTTTTTTTAACGGTGAGAGATTCAACCTAATGGAATCGATGCGTGTATTCTTCCGTGAGAAAATAGTGTGTTTGAACGTTATTGATCCAACAAATGGAATCTTAAAATTTTTAGCTCTACTATAAAATAGGTATAGATCTACGGAATCTCAAATCTTTTTTCATTGTAATGGAAAATGGGGTAAGTACTTCCTTATGTTCTCAAATTTTCATGAACCAGAATGGATTTGACCGTCTAGTTAGTACACTTGATAAATAATCATAATCATCGTTGGAGAAAATTTATGACGAATCATATTATAGTATAAAAACGTCAGCGATCTCTATTCTTTATTCTCTTAAACAAACTATAGTTTTGCATGATATATGGAACTTTATATTTAAAAATTTATATATAGAGATAAAATGCATGTGTCAATAATAACTTTCCTTACCGACGGCCATATTGGACCTTGAAGATGGTCGAAAAAAGTTGAAAACGAACATTTAAACAATATGAAAGAAATTAGACAAAAGACAGACAGAAAGAAAAGTAGCAATCGAAGTGAATATTTTTAACATTCTGAAAAATTAAATCAAACTAAGAAAGGAAACTATTGAAAATTTATATAGTTGTCTTAATATATGGAGTATTTATGGATATAAAATAGGGAATTATCACCACATAAAAGGCAAAGAAATGATTTTAATGCCTATTAAATTTGTGATTGACCATTTAGATTTTGAATTTAATAGTAGAAAGAAAATTAATGCTGACATTCGATTTAAAATTATGCAAATAATCAATGTTTTTGCGGAGGTGATGTCTAGGGGGCGGCTATTATTGTGGAGAAAATATTAAGATCTTTCTTATAATGAGGAGATAATTAGAAGATACAAAGGATCAAGAAGTTTTAAATCGCATTCGGCTTTGAGAAACTTGTGGAGAGAAAAAACTCTCGTTGGAAACTCTTTTCAACCGCCCACGTACTCGCTTTGATTGAGTACTTTTCCAAGAAAGAATGAGAGCTTGACCTCAATCTTACCCAAGTGCAAATAATGCAGTTATATTTTAAAGTTGAAAATACCAAGAAGCTCAAATTCCATCACGATTGATTCCAATTGTGACAAACCTGAGCATAAATTTTAATCTTCGATCTAGTTCCAATCAAGTTTCGAGTGTTGAGCACGCAAGCCGAGTCAAGCTTGGTTATTTGAGCTCGATTCAACTCGAGTGCATACCTAAGCTTGGTAAGGCACATTTCCCATTATTTTTAGTCTACTCACGAGAGGGGGAATTATATTTTGTACAAAAATCATAATTAGAAAATCATATTGTTGCATCGGAACTTATCTCGCCGTCCTTTTAGCATTTCATCTACACGAACGATGCTCCTAGACCAAAACAGAAAGTGGTCTAATCAGGCACAAGAGAAGATGGCGAGAGCCATGAGCAATGCATGATTTAGGTGGGGCTCCCCATCTGTGCACATTACACATGGGGATGACCAAGCGAAATTCCTCACTTGCGCAACCTTTTGCTGGTCGCCCATCCACGTACCGACTTTGATTCTTGACCGTAAAAATGACACACCAGAAAAGTGCCTTAATGAATACCTAATCACTGAAAGTTCAATACCCCTTTTTTTTTTCTAATCAGGTTCCCCTTATCCAGCTCAAGTAAACAAAGCGACCCCATTTTTTCAATGGCCGAGGCTGCGGCCAAGTGGCGTGGGGAGCAAAAGAGAGGCTGCTGGAACAAGTCAAAAATGCCGCCATTCAACCACTCATCAGTGGCGCAATTTGGCCAACAGAAGAAACCACAGCGACAGCGGCATCACTTGCATTATTAATTGTATCGCCTGGTCGGCTGAGAAATGAGAAAAGAACCGGCCATTTTCTAGTAGGAAGTCGGCAACTTGGGTTGGCCGTGGTAGGCCACGGGGCAGCAAGTGGGAGAGAGAGGGGAGATGTTCGCGTGACCATATTCCTTTCGTCTTCTTATAACTCACACCCCTTTCCGTGTCCCCAACTTTAGAGCCGCGGATTCTGTCATGTGAACTTTTTGGACGCTCGAAGTTACGTATCAGATGAGTAGAGTGGGATTTGCTGACCTCGAACTGACATAGACAAATTTGATCTTCATTTCATTACATCGAAAGCTACTACTTCCGTCTTTTTTTTTTCCTTTTGGGAATATGGATTGGGAGTTTGAGCCTTATTACTCTTTTTGTGAAAAAGAACGAATTTCAAAAGGTCCAATCACCTTTTGTATAAATGGGGTGTTCTGTCTGTCGGTCTGTATCGTTTTTATTTTGTTTCTTTTATTAACTTGTTGTACCGATATCATTTTTTTTGGTTTGATGTAAGGATCTCATCTTCTTTTAAAGAAAAGATTTGAGACCAAAAAGAGAACTTTTGTATCAAATTCATGTTGGAAGCAAATTTAGACTTCTTTCAAAAAGAGGAACCCTTATAATTTAATAATAGATTTTTTTTTTTTGGTAAATGTAAGAATATATTGAAAGCTTTAACCAACTGTACACAAGATCGACGCCAAAAACAAACACTCAAAGAGACAAAGGTCAAAAAGAGTGTAAGGGAGCCATAATTTAATAATAGATTAATATTATGAAAAATCATAAATTTATATATTTATGACAAATTTACCCAAAATTTAAAAATAAAAATAAAAATCTAAGCTGCTACATTTTTGATAAATTTACCTCAAATTCATACACTCATAATAAATTTACCATTTATTACTTTCCATTAAATATTACTGTCAAAATGCTAAATTGGATGACACGAAATAGTTGATTAGTGTATTGGTTTGATGTTTTGCTCTCCATTTGTCACAATTAGACTAGTTTTGTGAATTTTTGTGGTATTAATCTAATTCTGATGATATATTTGTCACGCATGTATAGTTTGAGGTTTTTAGCAGTAAAAAAAAATTAGTTTTGAGTCATAAATGTATTGATTTATGGTTTTTTATGGTCATTTGGGGTAAATTTGTTATAGGTATGCTAGTTTGAGGTGCTTGATGGTCAAAAAATTAGTTTGGAATAAATTTATCACATATGTATCAATTTAGATTTTTCATGATATTAACCCTTTGATAATTTCCAAAACAATGATAAACTTTTTGACGTAGAATTTCTTCTCCTAGCTATTTTGTTCTTGAACCCTCACCAACACACTACGGAATGCTTAGTGCGTTCTTTCTCCTTTTTCAAAATTATAAGTTTGACACTTATTAACGCTAGATAGTTTCTTATTCTTACTCATTTTCCGCAATTTGTGATTTCTTTTTTACAGATTTTACATAATACATTTGCCATCTTAGAGGGATTTTTTTTCCCCTAAATCAAGGAACTTGTTGGTTTATTGATTGTGGGAAAACTACAAAAAGATTTTTAAGAAAATGGACTTTTTAAGTTTAACTAATTTGTCGGCCGATTTCTTTTGAGATACCTGTTGATAACAAAAACTAATTAAAAAAAAAATATTAGCTGCACCATAGTTAAAATCTTGGCACCCACTCGAAATCCTAACTTCATCACTGTTATATTGGCATCGTGCTATTGAAGTAACATTAATATAAGGGTATCGGTTTAGTCATCATGAAAGCAATCAAAACTAACATTCTAGAATCCGGGGAAAGTTCAAATTTTCAGAAAAGTAGGACGAGAGAATAAGAAAAAAAAAGAGTGTAATCAGAGCTCCTTCTTCTTCTTCTTCTTCTTCTTCTTCTTCCACCTCTTTTTCTCTTTCCACACGGACAGTTGGGGCATACTTTTCCTTCATCTCCTTTTGACGACCCCGCATTTCTACTGTAGGAAGGTGCAGCTCCCAAATCTAGTAAGGCCAAGGAGATGCCTTCGACGCTACGCTAAGGGCCAAGTTCTCTGCACCTCTTGACCGTACGGGACGTCGAGACTGACTCACGCTCGGAAAATGCCCTCTTCTGGTTTGGTGGGCTGAACGCACGTTTTTCACGTCCCAATATACACAACATCCCACGATATAATTTCATAATAATCTGTAGGAAATATAACTTTTTAGCACGCGCCAAAAACATGGAAACATCCCCGCAATTTCAAACCCTCTTCTAGGGTGGCTTCGATTTTATTCGTCTCATGACTCCAAGCTTTTCAAAACGGGCAATTGTTCATGCATGTGGGCATATATAATTTATTTTACGATTTTGTTTTCACTTTAGATAGTATGTTTTAAGTTTTGGCAGAAAAATTATATGTAAATTAACTTTTATTAATTGAGCAAAAGGAAAATGTTTTGTCGGCTGCACTGTATATTAGTAGGACGAGAATAACGTCAGGAATATCAGGTGATTATCTCATCACTTTGTAGATTGACACAACAAATTCCAATCAAGACTCGATCGAAACAACTTAATAGATAGATTTATATTCGCATTCTCCTATTCCAAACTGAATTGTTTTTGGCCTTTGCAAACCAAGGCCATTAAGCCTTACAGGAGGTGTATTTGATTATCAGTCCAGAAAGCACCTTTCCTTAGTCGGCTTAACACGGTCAATCTGATGAAATGTCGATATATGAGAATGCTCTCACACAACAAGGACCCAAACCAGTAGCCAGCATCTGAGGCTATCGACCAAGGAAGATGTGGTATGTAAGATCTTATTCATGTCGATGATTCTATAACATTCAAAAGGCAATGAGAAAGATTAAGGTAAATGAAATTCTATGGCCTTGGTCAAGGCGAAACTATGAAGTGATTAGAGCCGCTAATACACATGGAGATTGCCTCCAAAGACTATAGGCACAAAATCTCTGAGGACTGCAACTTCACAATGAACTACTGTATATGCTTTTTACAAAACATGCCGAAGATCTATGCGGCAAGTACCCTAGAGAGCAGAAAAAGAAGCAACCGACTACACGTCTGTATTTCCTCTCCATTCTTTTTCTGTTCCCAGGCCAGCTCTAGAAAACGAAAGGAAACATCACTTATATACACTTCCTTGTAACCTATAGACAATCCGTGTAGAACCTAGAACCTAGACTAGATGTTGAAACCACGGCCCTTGCTCTGGCACACTCGTAATGCCCGTCGCCACATGCCTTCTTCTTCCCATGGATCATCATCCCAAAGAAAAGACGAAAGTTAAGCTCTTTGGTTCCAGTAGCCAAAACGGAATGTTCCATGCTGTTTTTTACCCCCGAATTGCCAAATCGTAGTACTGTTGTGAGATGTTAGCTTCAAACAGTATCAGTATCATGTTTCCGCTGAAAAGCTTGAGGTTGAGGGTGCAAACTGTACTTGTAAAAGGTGGGTTCTCAGGCTACTTTCATTTACCTGTCAATTAACTCAATTAATCAGTCTATATACTGGCTAGTCTCAATCTGGAAGAGGGCAAGGAAATTATAGGACTAGCTCACGGTTACTCTCTCTCTCTCTCAATTATTATTACTACTGCTACTATGAGTTCCCCAGGGACTTGTGACACAACACTGGTACGAGTTTAGCATCATCATCAATGCAGTTTCAATCCAAATTCCACATGTAGGAAATAAAATGATATTGAATAACATTACCTGCATGGCAGCAATCGTTGACAAGAAATCTCTGCATTGATCCAACATGCCACGCTCTTGTGATGTTACCCTCGCGAGTTCAGCTATGAGATCGTTAACATTCCCAACCTATTTACAATTTTATAATAAAATAAATGAGCACGGAGTCAATTATAACATTGACAGGGAAATAGAGTTATTTTATGAGTTATTGAACGGTGGGTTTCACATGGACTTTATCTAAGACGAAGGCCAATGCAGATGTCTCAGAAATAGCTTTAGTTGAAAACCAGCCAAAAACAGTGTGCGGAGCAAAACTCATAGGAGCAGTTCTTATCATTGAAGGTCCTCGCAGATGTCCACATTGCAACCAAAATAAGAGGTTTTCCTTTAAAGTGTGGAAAATTGAGGCCCGTGGTCCTTTTAAGGAGTTGAAAATAGAATTGAGTAGCCATCCCTAACTATCATATTAGCGGTTCTTCTCACTCCATAGTTTGATTGAGCACTAACAGTGACATAAGTAAGGGACCATTTTAAACCAACAAATAAATAAACGGAGGTTTTTAAGTTTTGGCAAAATTAGGTCAGAGGAAGCACTACCATATGCTGTAGTATTGAACACAAAGAACAAAGAGAATAATAGATTTTCTTTTCAGGTACTAAAAAGACCCTCATGGTGAATCCTAACTCTATTACATACAAAACTGAGCTAATCCCACCAACTAAAATGGGGAGTGAGCATTACCCAAAGTAAAATAGTACAACTCAAAAGACTACAATTTTGTTAAACCATGCTCATGACAAAGTCATAAATTTCTAAAATGTCAACTTACTGCAAGCCGCTTGATTGTAGTTATGTTCTATTCTGATATTTCATGAAGGATTGTTAACGAGTGTCCTAGGGGCACTTGTTACCAACCAATTATAGAAACTTACAGTTTCCAATGCCTTATGCACAATCAGTATCTTGGAAAATCAAATTATTTCCTGTAAAGTATACTTTAGCAAGACCATGTATGAAATAGTCAAAATATTCAGAGCAACAAACTCTTATCACAAGAAGTTAGCAACTAGCTAAGAAAATAAAGAGAAGCACATCATGCCACTTCATATAGGAGTACATAAAAACATGTATAAGACAGATCCGTCAGCACATGAACGCTCTCCCTAAGAAAGGTGAAGCACTTAAACCCGAACAAAAGAAATCCTCATTACCCACTAAGTACCATGTCCTCAAGATTCCCTTATACAACAAGCTTCACCAAACAGAGACTTATGTATCAAATTGGAAAGTAAAATAACTCATTTTCATAAGGAAATAAAGATTACCTCTGAAGAAAATAAGCAGATGGAGGACGCCATGGTCTGCATTACCTCAACTGCCGAAGAAATAGCATTCTTCATTTTCTGTAGGTCAACCTGAATATCAAAGAATGTCATTAACCCATCTTGATGCCCATTTAAAGCAATGATTCTGTCAGGAGTTTAGTAACAAATCTTAGCACATACCCTTGCCCCTCCAATGACAGGAAGGCGAAGAGTGCTAGCCCGCAAGGCTTCATTGGCTCCTGACAAAGAATTTGAGTAGTCCTGATCCATTGAAGCCCATTCTTCCAAATATCTAATCTGTTCGCCAGGAGCGTAAACATCAAATTAAAACTTATAGGAGACGGGGGAAAATAACAGTGAAAAGATCTTCTCTCCACTCAAGTATATGACAAGTGATTCCATAAGTTACGGAGGGAACAGGAAATTAATATGCTTTGACTATTTCATACTAGTATTCATTTACTTTTAAAAAATTTATTCAGTATCCAAAAGGACTCAAACACTAAAAGCAAGTAAGAGCTAATGGTTAAACACAAAAGCAAATTCAAACACACTCTAAAGTTCACAATACTCAATTCACCTGAGATATTTTTAAATTCCGCACTAATACAACTTCTCCGGGCTAGTCCCTCCACTTTCAAGCTTGATAATGGATCAATAAAGGCATGTTTTAATGTAGCCACATCTGAACTACAACAGTTATTTTACAAGCAGATCTTACTTGTCCATGGACAACAGAGGTTAACTTCAGAATTTGCCTCTGCAACTGTAACTCGATTCTTTTGGCTTTAACAGATTCTCGAAGCTTGAAGATGCTCATCCAGGCACTGTACATGCTTCTCTGGCAAAATAGAGGATGAAAGGGACATAAGTTCTTCTTTAGACATTAAACTGTTGAGAAAACCCCGATAGATCTAACACTAATAATAAAGTTAAGAATATAGAAGCAAGGTATTACACAGTTAGGCTAAACGGATGCAGTCATTGCTACTAGATCATGTCTCAAGTACACAAGAGGCTGGAAGAATGGTATACCTCCCCTATTCCAGGGTCTGTTCAGGAGAACCAACAGATGCACAACACGTGAATTTCTTTAAACTACTCAGTGTCATGCCGTTACATAAATTAATAACAGAAGAAAGCTTAACTCAAGCATACTCAGTTTAAGCGTCCATGTGAAGTGAAAGTCTAGCAAGTACATCTTCAAATGGATTCCTCATTCAATCCCATGCCCCTAATACTGATGCTCAATAGAGACCTCTGTTTTATCAATGAGACGATATTCATCATATCACCCTTAAACATTACGAGAGGTAGTAGCATCTTCATGTGAAGCTTTTGGATTTCTTTTCGCATCAATACCCCAAGTTTTCCAGTTCCACTGGCAATAATTTTCCGCTGCCAGTAACATGATGATAATGTCAGCAGTACTCAATTCTTTCTCCATTAATAACTGAAGGATCAATACATTTTCACTTAAGCTTTTAATTCCAACATCAATAGTCTGTAGCTCCAGTGTCCATCTTTGGATCCATATATCACAAATTTACCAAGAGTCCTTTAGGATGGCTTCTCATTCCCCTCACAAGTCTTGATTTGTCTAACTATTCCAGAATCTAGATAATTGTTTCTTCTTGTATTATTCTCTGATCAAATAGGTTTAGTAACATTTAGGACATTCTTTTTGTTATTGCTCATCACTTCAATTACTACCAAATTTTATCAAAATTACACCCATTTTTTTCTGTGGTACCAAGTTCATTATAAGCATATAAATAACTTTCACAGACTCGCTTCAAAATAACAAATCTCCAACATACTGTGTGCACATTTTGACCTGCCCCTCCTGTCAATTAAGAGAGAGAATTCACTGCAAAACCACCCAGTACTCTCTCATTAACTGACCAGTCAGATTAAGAAGAAAAATAAGATTTGTAGTCAACTTATTTGCCTACACGTGTGTGCCTATATTTTCTAACCTATATAAACATATAGAGATTACCCTGTATCTTTTAGCAAGAATTTAGCATTACATTTTTTTAAACTTCTATATAAGCACCATGCACTCAATTCATGGAGCAATTTCATGGACCAACCACCCAGTCAAGCTTGAATACTAACCAGCAACAGTTTGCCTAGTATTTTCACTAGTTCAATGCAACCATCATGATAGGTTTACCCTATATCCGAGTGCCAAAATGGGCATTTCTTCGTGGAGAATTATGCACAAAAGTAAAAGAACACGGGTTTGGCTTGGTGGAGATCCAGCCTCACCAAGATTTAGGTCTTGGGTTTGGCTATTGTCTTCCACTTCCTTCGATCTAGGGGCCAAAGCAATCCATACAAAAGCCATGTTGCATCATCAAGCATATCATATGCCATGTCCCCCCTTTCTTCAATTCATTTTTTTTTTCAAGCCCTCTGTGCACATTTGCTTCCATGAAATAAAAATGAAGCTCCAGAAACAAAATTATGCCCAACCCAAATCCATTCGATGCATGTCTATGGATCCTATACTGATGCATGACAATCGATTAATTTCACTTACGACAGTGCTAATGACTAATTTGAAATGACCAATCCAGTACACAAAATTCAGCATAAACCAAAAGCAAAATGTTTTCAGAAGTACATTGTGCCCTTCTGATGAACCTACTAAAACCACTTAGTGATGATGAAACACGGCATCTCAATGTGTAGCAATCCAGATTAAAATTTTCACCCTTTTAGGACAAAATTTGGCTTAAGTAGTCATACCTCTGCATCCAATGTCTGGACAGTCAGTGCTTCATCTGCTCTGGCATTCACAAAACGCCATTGCAAAAGACGGTTATGCAGCAATCTCAAAACGTGCGCTTCAACTATACGGTTCTCCCCAATCTTCCCTCTCCTAGCCTCAGCAGCAAAACTCAAGATGGAAGGTATATTATTCGCACTAATATCATGAGGAGTTCCTGCCAAAGCATTCCTCGCCCAAGAGGGGCTTAGTCCTCTAGGGGATGATACCGCCAAATGAGTAAGTTTACTAGGCGATGCTGGTCGAACTGCCCCACGGATGGGAGATGCCTGTCCCCGGCAACTCATAAGCCCTTTCGGAGAAGAGACTGGGCTATCGAAACCAGGCTTCTTAGGCACGACAAGTTTTGGTGTGGAGCCCATTTTTAGCACGGGGCTAGTCAACAACGGGGTGCCGACCTCCGGTTGACGTCGCACCCTGTTAATTGTCTCTTGCCAAAACCTTGCCGGCACCACAACTCCTCTAGGCCCATTCTGTTCTTGTCCACCATCACATTCCTGAACTCCTCCTTTAGTGCTACCAGAAGACACACTCTCATTATCAGAAGAACTACAGTCGGTGCGTCCGTTGGATACTTCCAAACCTGAATCTCTTTGACCGTTCACCTCGTTAGCTTTTCCCAGCACATGATCACTTGAATCAGAGTCACGCAATCGTCCATCCAGTGAAGCCCTAACGTCGATCATCATTGATGTCTGCAATGCCCTCACTACATTCCCCCTAGATCCACCCGTCCTCCTTCTATCGTCACCGAAATCCACACTCCTGCTCAGGAAATTCTCCTGTCTCGACCTTCCCGGCCACCTCTGCTTCTCCGCCGGCTTAGAATTCTCGAAATGATCCCTCCGCGGAGTCGCTGCGCTCACAGGTTTCCGCCTCTCCGGCGTCCCTTTCCTCGTGCTGCTCGGAGCCGGCGCAGACTTCGCTTTGCTGACCGGAAGCGAGTACGACTCTCCCTGGAACGACACGGACAAGCTCCGAGCGGAAGTGAACAGCAACTTCTGCGCCGCGGTCATCTCACCGCCCTTCCCGCCGCCGCGGCCCCTCGAATCAGCCGTGTTAGGCCGGGGCGTCGCCGGTCGCCTCTCCGCCGACTGGGACCGCCTAGCCGCCGCGGAGCTCGGCGTCGCCGCCCCCGCCGTCCTCGAAACCAGAGGCGACGCGCACCTCCTGGAGGAGGAGCAAGACGACGCGGAAGAGGACGTGGACGAAACGGAAGAAGACGTGGTGGTAGTCGTAGTAGTAGTATTCGTCGTGGTAGAAGAAGCGGAGGAGGACAGGTAGCGAGAAGTGACCTCTCGGCCCTTAGGCCGGCGCGGGGCGAGCGCATTGTCCGGCTCGGAAGGCAGCAGCGGCGGCCTCGAAGGCCTCGCGCGACCCGCACCGCCTCCTCCTCCTGCTCCTCCTCGACCCGCCGCCCTCGCCGCCGCCGCCGCCGCCGCCGCCGCCGCAGCCGCCTTATTAGGGTTCACCGGCGTCGAAACTGCAGCCACCATCGCGCGCGGTGGAAGCCGGCCCCCGGAATCACATGCGACGGGGAGAGGAACCGCGGCTCCCTGCAAATCAAGCCACCATCAAGAGGGAGCTGAGCCGACTCCGGAGCAGCAGAATCCGACGGGAACGTCGGTGTGGAAGAGAGGATGTCGTCGCGAGAATCGAGGGAGAGCGCGATCGGAGATGACCGTTACGACTGGCCGGAAGAGAGAGAGAGAGAGTGAGTGGAAGAGTGGAGTGGTTTTAAGCGTTGTTTTGGGCGAGATTTCGAGGGCATAACTGTCGAGTTAAAAGAGAGGAAATCATGCGGGCCGCGTGCGTGGGCACGCGAGCTGGAGGGATAAAAGGGGGAATTCGGGGTGGCGTCCGGGAGCGGCAAGGCGTGTAGGTAAGGGCAGTTTGGGTAGTTCGGGGAAGCCGGAAAGAGCCGCGGGGGAGGGACGACACGTGGCGGGCGCTGTGTGGGGTTGCACGCTCTCTGGGGTGGAATTGGGGATGTCGTCGAGTCGTGTGAATCTTCAGAGAGACGTTACGCTACTGGGCAACGACATCCCACGTTTTAAAAAAAAGCATGGATTTCCTTTTTCTTTCCTTATGAGAAAAAAGAGGTTTGGTTTTCGTCAATTTCCTTGTTTCTTTTTTAATTTCTCCAAATATTTCTTTTCTTTTTTTTTTTGAAAAAAAAATTTTTTGTCAGTCTCTACTATATTCCCTTACACTACACTCATTTCTCAGCTCTGCCCTCCTCTCTTGTAGAGCGTAGGAGTTAAACTCATTCCGAAACTTACGCGTCCATCTCATTCCCAGAAAATGTGAGGATTTGAATCCCTCACCCCCCTTCCATGTTGGAAGAGTGGCACTGGGCAAATCTCAGTAGTTAAAAGAAGAAGGTTGACGTGATGGAGAACATTACGTTACAAAAAAAAAAAAAAATGAGGGCCGAATAAAAAGAATTTTATATGAAAATTTATATAAAGTAATTAATATATAACCATATCTCATATATTACCATTCATAGATGTCAGCATTTTCCCACTCGATGAATCCATCCTAATGAAAAGGGTACATCTCAAAACCGTTTCTTTTTCGACCAAAAACAGCTATTTTCATTATTAATTGATTTAAAATTATGATACATATATTTATTCTGTAATAGAAACGAACTTTTCAAAGATGTAAAATCAAAAAATGTTTGTGAAAAGGTGAGAGAAGAAAGGGTCTGAATTTCAATGCGGAAATGAGACAAAGGAAGGACTTTTGCATAGATTGGACGCTATTGAAACCGATGCATCGTGGGATCCCAATTAAGCAATTTTGATGTGATTATGAATCTTCGGCATTTAATTTTCGTTTTATTTTCACGTAAATTTTCCCCAATTGCATTCATTGAAGATTGTGGCATTTTCCGATGGTGATGCAAAATTATCAACACCAAATATAATGACATATGACACAAGCGCCACCCAATAAAGTGCTTGATGTATATAGTCAACGACTTCGAAATTTTTATTTTGGGTAGGTTGACACTAAATATCTTCCTTACATTGCACGATCACAAATCCTTCTGAAGCCATTATGGCTTAAATATTCTGAATTTTTTGCTACCGACTCGGCTAAAGGTAAGCTGAAAAAATAGGAAAGATATAATTGAAGTCATGATCAAAATACGAGTTTTTTTTTTTTTTTTTTTTTGGGATAACCCAATAGCACAATTAGTTTGAATTGAGAAATTGTTCAAGGACACAATCTTGAATCGCAAAAATGAAGCTATTATTACCAAGATGAGGCTGCTGCTATGGGTCAGATTAGTTTGAATTGAGAAATTGTTCAAGGACACAATCTTGAATCGCAAAAATGAAGCTATTATTACCAAGATGAGGCTGCTGCTATGGGTCATTTAATTGCTTGACTCTACATGATTAAATTCTCTTGGCCAAATAGATATAGAAACAAAAACTAGGAATTCAAAATGACAAAGCCCAAATTTGATTTTAAAAGTTGAAAAAGTTGCAAGCACCATTATCGAGCAAAAGGCAAACAAACTTCTAGTCTTAGTAAAGAGAAACAGGAAACCCAGGTAACGTGACAAAAAAAATTCAATTCTTATGCTTATGCAAATGAGTAGCACATTGACCATAATTAACTATCCAATTGCTCAACCCTCTATACTTTTTTTTTCCTTTAAACAAAGATCAACAGGCACAAAAAGAATAAATTCCAAGCGGGTATCGGAATCGAATAATATCTCCAATTTATAGATTAAATCGATGTGCACTAAACTCCAAGTGAGTGTCGGAGTTGGAAAATTTTCCCGTTCGAATGTTCGCAATCGAGTCAAAAATACTCCATTGAAATCCTAAGAATTGAGGGTCACTAGAATCACCATTAAGCAAGAGGCTGACAAGACTCATGGGATCTTAGGAAAGAGATAAAGGGGGAAGTCCTCCTCCTCCTCCTCCTCCTCCTTTGCCAATGATGGACTCTACTGCCTTTGATAAAACCCCAAGCCACACCGATTGCTTTTGTGCGTTCAAAGGAACTTTTGGTGCTTAATCATGATTTAGTTGCAAAGTTACCTCATTCCACACGTTTTTTGCCCTTTGATTAGATACCCCATTAGAAAGTAATGATGCCGCCATCACCCAACCCAAAGTCATTTCATGGTGACTGCTAACTACCTTCTTTCGTAGGTTGTTTATTTTTCCAATCGCACATGATAAGAAAAGCGCTCTCCGTTGAAGGTTAAGATCGATCTACTAAAACAGTGTACTAAACAACACGGCATGAATGAATTTGTCAATAAGGGAGTCGTACTCGACTTTCATTAAGAGAATTTTCGTCGTGTTGTTTAGTATATTGGTGGAACGACTCAAATTTGTGGTGTAGTTAGTGTTACTAATCTTTTTGAGGTCGGTCTTCCCCAATTTCCATGAACTTACAGGTTGTGCAACTTTTTCCAATAGCTAAAAAGCTGATTGGGACTACAGTGGGTGGACACGGCATAACATCAATTTATCTGGTAAAAAGTCTACATGTCAAGATCAAGCTACGCACTCGGATGCAAGACGTGTTGAGACCATGAATGGAACGGAAGAAAAGACTTGTCCCTTCCTTCTCGGACACTCAACGTGAGAGGAGACCAAAAAAAAAAAAAAAAAATCTCAGCATCCATGTTTCTTTTCTTAAGACAAACGAAGAAGAAAGACCAAGACCAAGACCAAAACCATGCTTCAAAACTCTTCCTTGATCAGGACAAGTTAACTCCCTGTAGCTTTGATTAGTGGAAACCCTTAACTAATCCTGCATACCCACTAACATAACCAAACCGGATGGATCATTATAGTCATTTTACTTCCAAGACAACCCTTCTGATTAAAGCAGCAATCGAGTGATCATCATTACCTGCCAAGTTGATCGACAACCCTTGCTGGACGGGATTTCGATCGCCACTGTTTTATTGCCGAAGTGGGAAGGGATTAGCCATCCGTCCAGCCCCCACTCCTAACCATAAAGAGAGACAGCACATTGCCCACACCACAGGCCAAGGCCATATCTTTATTTAAGCCAAAGCCATTAAAATAAGTGGATAATGAACTTAAAAAATTGCAAGGGAAGGGCATCTTTCTCTAGGATGCTCCGTCCCATGCTGTCTAGTTGTGTGCCCTGGAGTCCCCCCCTCTTTACTAGGTCTCTCCCTCGACCCCTTTATCTTGTGGGGACTCCTCCCCTCTTTTTTTTTTTTTTTTTTTTTTTTTTTACAGTCCCCTTCTTTCTAGTGGGCGACTTTATGCATATTTCGGGTCCATTTTCCAAAGTCGGGCGGGCATGTTTCCGGGGTAGTGTAGAAGAAAGGTGACGAGGGAAAAAGTCGGACTCTTTGCTTATGGAACAGTTCGTTCTGTGATGGGGTGTTGCGCCAGATGAGTTGAGTTGCACAGGACAATCGCTTTCGTAATGTATGCCGTGAGGAAAGTGTGTATCTTCTCCACCAAGTTGGTGATCAGTCGCGTATGGTCTTTGTTAGTTAAAGGGTGGTTAAGCGATCTTAGTGGTTCACAAAGTCTAGCCAGCACCAGTGCACCAGTCGCAGACAGGCACCTAATTACTAATAATTCTGTGCTCTAAAATTGTTTGATTAATGCAAGTATTCAAGCACACGCGAGCTTTGAGCATTTAGAGTTTGTGGAGGGCAGTGTTTTATGAACTTGGTTGCGTGTAATGTGGAAGGCTAGTGTTGTACTAAGGAAGTACAGACCGCTCTAGGGTGAAGTAGAGAGGCGGTGCTAGAGGAGGAACAAGCAATTCTAATGGGCTAAGTTGAATCGGAAACAAACAATAATCACCGGGAATTGGATCCACCGGACGGCATTTGGTAGACCTTCGGAGGAGATTGTGAGGACCCAAGCCGATGGTTAATGGGCAATTGGCATGCACCACAAGGACGCGAAGGGTGGATATTGAGCCTAGTCAAAAAAAGTTTTGAGAGATCATAGACCAGGCATTCCCTTTCAAGCTCCACCTTGAACCACCAAGCCATAATTTTCTTAATCATCTTAGGAGGACGGCATTGACTTGGTGTGCTACCATTCCAATTTTATCAGATTCGTAAGTCATTTTATATGTGTTTCGACATGTGTCTTAACTAATACATGATATTCATGTAAACTTCCTCGTCATAAAAAAAAAAAAAAAAAAGAACTTGGGATGCCACTATCAATCTCAAGTGATAATACGTGAAGGATTGATGCGCTATTCGACTTGGCTAAGTAATAAGCGATGGACTCCATGTTAGCAAACCAAAGAAACTACTAGCACTAGTAATTCATAAAGTGCCCTGAAATGCCCAATGCTACCTAGTCTGGTCCAAATTAGGGTTTCTTGTAATGTGAAGCAAGAAGCTGGGAGAGAGGTTCCACTGATGATCAGGAATTCGATGTCAAAAAGAAATTTTAAAAACCCTAATCCCATTCCCATGTGTCCTAGGCGATTATATTAAATAGGATAAACAAGTTTAACGATAAAAAAAAAAGGATTTACATTGTCAAACTTACTATTATATTTCTATAATTAGAATATTTCAATGACCGAAAGCAAATTCAATGGACAGAGCTTTCGTTCCTTTAGCACCACCATACAGAAAAAAAAGAAGCATGCTACATTAATTATACAACAAATCTTTTCGATTAAGTATCTATATCATTACTATGATTATGGTACTCGATGTCCCTCTCTCCCCAAACCAAATATCAATGATAATAGACAACCCACCGAAAGACGAGGCATCATTAAACAAGGGCTTTTTTTCTTTTCTTTTTTTGTCGCATTAAACAAGGGCTTACGCTTACCACTTTTATGTGGAAAAACGACCCACCACCGTCCTCCTTGTGTGTGGATTAAGTACAAATTAGATTATAGAATTGTTGTGCTAGGGTAATAACAAATTGTGTTGATGGAAAGACTTATAAACTTTTTA
The DNA here is from genome assembly GCF_016545825.1 of Eucalyptus grandis. Classification (NCBI taxonomy): domain Eukaryota; kingdom Viridiplantae; phylum Streptophyta; class Magnoliopsida; order Myrtales; family Myrtaceae; genus Eucalyptus; species Eucalyptus grandis. The sequence continues at coordinate 32,848,890 of NC_052617.1, read as the reverse complement.
TGACGTGAAACAAAAGAAAAAATCCACTTTAGGTGAACAAACCTCCGCGGGTGACATTATTTATGTGTTTATGTCATGCACTTAATCTGAAAACATAAGTTAGTTTCTTGATATCATTAAATTAATCCTGAGTTCAGTTGGTTCTTGTTGCAACTGAAGTGCAGGAGTTGGTAATTAAAGCAAGCTTGACGTATTTGGATAGGTTTTTACTTTTTACCATTTACATAATCCAAATCGTGCTACAGATGCATACTAACAATTTCTTAACTCATAACACATGAAATATATTCAATAGCACAAGTTTTTACATTAAAATTCATATATGACTTTTTTCATAATATTTGACGGAAAAGCAAGAAGTTATTGAAGCATAAATGGCACGCAAAACGGAGAGGAAAGGTAGTCTAAGGGCGCGTTTGGTAACATTTTGTTTAAAAATTGTTAGAAACGAAATAGAAAAAAGTGTTTACATTCTAGGAAACAATTTTTGAACAAAAAAACGCGTTTGGTAAACTTGTTCCGGAAATAAAAAAAATGAATAGAAACACGTTTGGTAAATTTGTATAATTTTTTATTTTTTTTTTTTTTATTTTTTATTTTTTTATTTTTTATTTTTTATTTTTATTTATTTTTCATTTTTTTCATTTTCTTATTTATTTTTCCTTTTTTTCCTTTTTTTTTTCTTCTTTTGGTCGGTTGCCGGTCTCGGCCATGGGCGGCACGGCCGACGAGGGCGCGGCCTCGCCCGCCCACGGCGAGGCTCGTAGGCCCCGGAGAGGCCGAGCCTCGCCGTGGCCGGGCGAGGCTCGGCCTCGCCTTGGCTGCGTGAGCTCGAGCTCGCCCAGATCTGGTGAGGCTGAGCTCGCCCATCGGCCGACGAGGCCGGCGACGCTCCGTCGAGGTTGCCACCCTCGCCGACCCTGGCCGAGGCCAACGACCGGCCAAAGAAAAAAGAAAGAAAAAAAAGAAGAAAAGAAGAAGAAAAAAGAGAGAAGAAAATGGAAAGTGTTTCTAAATTTTGTTCTAGAAACAAGAAACAACTTTTTTTTGTTTCTTATTTCTGTTCCAAATGTGTTTATGGGAACAAAAAAATAATTTTGGAACAAAAACGCAAACAAACGCATTTTTGTTCCTTTTTTGTTCCCAGGAACAAAAAAACAGAAAAAGTGTTTAGAAACAGAAAAAAGAAATAAAAACAAACACAGCCTAAGATGGCACGACTATTAGGATTCTTCGTATAATCACAAAGAAAATAGAAAGTAAAAGCAACAAAAAGAATTTGAGACACGAGGTTTTATCCTAATTTAAGAATAAATTAGAGTTATGTTCAGCTAAGGATTCCATTATAATTAACACGTTGCACTTTTCCATTACACTCCTCAATTTACAAGAGAACAAGTATATGAGCTCAATTCCAAACTATCAATAAAATATGTGCTCAAAATACTAAAAAAAAATATGAATCTCATATAGTCCTATTGATGGGAAGTATGAACCACATTCCAATAAAGATGTTGGTCGATGAAATGTTAACTAATTGCATGGTACTTGATAAGCCGATGTTATTTCATGAAATGGATTCCATTATGAGATGGCAATGAGTTAGGAGTACTAACGAAAGCGTCACCGCACAGGTCGTGCTGATTTTAATAGTAATGATGTTAAAGTAAACTGCAATTTCTCTCTTTTGAGGTAAACGCTAGTGAATAAGCCAGAGCGTGGTGGCCCCATGTTGAGAAGATCGTGCGAGAGATTCCAATTGAGCATGCATGTTCTCCGCATGGTCCCCTTCCTTTCAATTTCATCATTAAAAATCATTCTTATGTACATATTGTCTAGGGTATGACTAGAAGTTGTAGGTCGGTACTTGCACCAAAATATATATATATATATAAAGCAAATGAAATCTTTTGCTACGGTGATAGTGATGATGTGACTAGCTTGAAAAGCTTTCACCATTTTCTTTTTTTTTTTTTTTCAGACTTGGAAGAGTGGTTAGATATTACTATCAACCTTAAGCAAATGAAATCTTTTACTACGGTGATAGTGAGCTTGAAAAGACGTGGTTAGATATTACTATCAACCTTTTCACTACTCTAAATAATAAATTCTTGTGAATTTCAAATTTAAAATCACACTTCTAGACTGAATTTCATTCACCTTTAGTTACTCAATTAAATGTTTTAGAACAATTAAAATGTCAATGTCTATATCACCAAAAGTGATCCATCATTTTAATGATTTTAAAGAGATGTTATTTTCGATGTCTTAAGTGGAAATATTTGTACCGCTGGCTACATTGGTAATCCGACACTTGCATGTGGTGGAATTTATTGGAAGTATAATATTTTTGAAATGCAAAACAATTTACTAATACAATCTTATGATATACTTTTAAGTTGATATTTGAATGTCATGTGAAAAACACTACCTAGAAGTGATACTCAATGGCAGGATCATGTAAAATAATCTTCAAAACAATCGATTTGTATTCAACAAAGAAAAGAACTAATGAACTATCGTATGACGAGTGTGGTAATGAATATAAAACATGATGAAGATTTGGCCTACTCCACTCTTCCAACTCCAACAAGTACAAGAAGACTGGAATCTATTAATCCTTAAAATTTTACTGGTAGAGAATCTGTTTCTACACGAAATTTCAATATAAGTCTCTCATAATTCACTCTCTTTTTAGGTTACAAGTATTCAACCCTGAATAGAGATTTAGAATAGGAAAACACTCGATTTTGCTAAAAGGAAAGCTAGAGAAGTTGATGCGGCAGAGAGAGAATGAGAGTTCTTGATTTCTGCCAATCTCATAGCTTACTTTGATTTGCTTAAATAGCCCTCCAATATTTAAAAGTGTAAGTTGGAAGTGATCTTAGTCAGAGGAGCCATTGATCCGTCCACCATGAGCGTTGGACTTGCTTTCACAAATATAAAGCAGGGCTCTGAGAAATAGAGCCCCTCTTTCTATACTTGGCCTCACATCCTGATCTGCCTTCACAAAAATAGCGAAATTTTTATGATATTCTCGATATTCCTTTTTATAGATTCCAAGACTTATAAACAGCTGTGAGATAGCAATTTGAATTCAAATCAAATTGATAAAGAGTGTGGATATTCTATTCCAAGAATGCAGAGGCTCGTGGGTCAATCATCTACACCGTCTGTAGCAACAGCTGCTTTCTGCAAACGTCCTTCTAGACTTTCATGGCTTCTCGCTGAATCGACTATTCACATTTTAGAAATTAATACTTTCAAGCACATTGACGTCCTCAATGTGCTTGACTATATAACTTGTTCACTTTCTACAAAAGTCCTTCCAGTCTTTGGACACATTCTCGTAAAATATCTTTGTTGTCCTTCCGTAGAAGCGGAGCCTTTCCATGCTTTCAGACATCCTGTTTGTGTCGGCAATTGTTGGCTTATGTTTATAAAAGCTTGCTCTGCACATTCAAATTCACACACTACTAACATTTAATTATTTTGTCATCTTCAAAAAACATTGTAGGAGATTTTCCCAACATCACAAGACAATAATAATAATAAAAATTACATCACTTATTGAAATCACCAATCAAGATTATAAAATCATCAGGCACGAATGATTTCTGCTGACAGGAATCGGGGGAAAATGTTGAATAGCTAGCTCTTCCCTCTCCACTGAGGGTCGGCAATTGTAGGCTCAATTCTCAGTTGCGAAGGATGTGACTACTAGTACTTGCACAAGAAGCGTGCGGAATTGCTGAGAGAGCTGCCACAGCCTCATCGCCTAGACCGTCGTCCTCGACATCGCTCAAATAAGACAGCTGTGCAGACTCGGCATCACGAACATGAATGGCTTACACTTGCAATTTCTCTCAGATCTCAACCGCGCTTTCCGTTCGTTCGACACCGGACTATGCAGCTTGAACGTTCAGTCACGACGGTCTCACACTTTCTGCCTCAGGGAGTTAGTCAATGGCACAACCGGAGGAACCCAAACATACATGGTCAATGCTATGACGAACTTGGCCTTGACACCTACGTCTTTGAGCCTAGACAATGATTTCGCCCTACCGCTTCATGTCAGTTGCCTTCCTTTTTCTGAGCACGATAGGCATCTTCATCCACCGACCTATTGCGAACCTTTCGCCGAGGCTAAGGTCGAGGTAGAGGTGTTAAACGGGTGGATCGGGTCAGATTTGGGTCGAGTTAGTAATGATCTGACCCAAATTGACCAATTAACCCATTTATGACCTATTTATGCCTAAAGTAAATTTTTCGATCTATACCCGACCCAACCCATACCCGATCCATTTAGCTAAATTTTAAAAAGCTTATTTCTTATATATATGTTTTTAAAAAATGGTATTACTAAAATATTTTTATACAACACAAATTTAATGGACAATTTTTATAATTTTTAAAATAATTATTTTAGAAAATCGAATTTTAATTATTTTTTAAATTAAAATTTTAATATTTTTTTATTTTTAAATTAAATTTTAATATTTTTATTTTTTAAATTAAATTTTTAATATTTTTATTTTTAAATTAAATTTTTAACATTTTTTATTTTTTAAATTAAATTTTTAATATTTTTTATTTTTTAAATTAAATTTTTAATATTTTTATTTTTAAAATATAATTTTCTTTTTTCTTTTTTGTTCTTCTTCTTCTTTGGCCATCCGCCGACCACAACGATGGCGCCGGCGGCCAACCATAGGCAAGCCTCGAGCTCGCCCAACGCCAATGAGCTCGAGTCTCACCAGATTGGGGAGGCTCGAGCCTCGCCCAACGGGGCAGCGAACCTTGAGCTCGCCTCGGCTAGTCACGGCCATTGCCATGCCGGCGGCTGGAGGAAGAAGAAAGAAAAAGAAAGAAAGAAAAAAAGAAAAGAGAATTAAAATAAAAAATAATTATAATTTTGGTTTTTATAATAAAAAAATTTTGCAAAGTTAAATAGAGAATAGATAGTCTCTTTCGTAAATGAATTTATTTTTAATGGGTTGATAAATGGGTCGAGAATATAGACCCATTTAAGAACTATATATCTCAGCTTCTTTATTTTTAAAACCCATTATGGGTGCTTTGGGAAATAAGATTTGATCCATTTCGACACCTCTAGGTCGAGGTCGAGGTCGAGGTTGAAACCGATGTGGTGTACTACTTGTATCGTTTATAAGGTAGCGAAGCATAGAGGCCATTCACGTCTCATCAGTGTCTCATGGCCTTTCTAACTACTTGTATTATTTACAAAAATGAATAAACAAAAAAAATATTTTAATCGTCCATGAAAATATTTAGATGTAAATTGTTTTCAATAATAAAATTATTTTTCATTAACTAATTCTTTCATGTGGCATAAGTGACAAAGATGATCATTTATAGAAAAATATTTTTCAAATCATTCATTTTTTTCCTCAAAACAAATGGAGTCTCAATCTTTTTATACATGACATTTAATTAGGTTGAATGATGGAAGAGAGAGGGTGACTCTGTTGTCATCTCGGTTACTAGTCTTCGTCAGTCTAATCCTTATAACCTCTTTTGGGCATATAGTTAATTTATATCTTAATTCTCAATTTAGTGTTGATTAAGTCGCACCAAACATCTCAACATAGTATTTCGTATTTATTAGCTCAGTTTTGACATTATGGGGAACAAAGAAATTTCGGGTGCTAGGACAAAATGTTCGAGCCCAATGGAAGGCCTGGCACGATTAGGCAATTCAATCATCTCAAGTCCGGCTCATCTAGACCAAGGGATTTGATTACATATTTAGTGGTTACGATAAATATTTTGCGACAAGATACAACTTAGAAGAACGACTCTCCCATAGACCACAAGGATTCGTTTATTGAATCATGATAAATCACATTAGAATTAGGTTGAATGACGAGAATTCGATAGATGCAAGCGCTTGCTTGTTCGGAATTGAACCCAGAATGCGGTCTGTGGATCTTATACTTGTTCGGGATTGAGCGAAATTAAGAAGTTTCACTATATGGTCTCATAAAGAAATTTTCGGTTCTTTACACTATCTTCCAAGCTTCCTACTCCACATCAACGTATGAAAGCGGGAATTTTAGCTCATATTGCTATCATGCAATGCAGAGACGTAATTCTAATATACTCTGTTGTGGATTATGAAAGGGGTCAGGAGGGGTGACCATACTACCACAATTCAGATATTATCCTCACCAAGTCCTTTAAATACTTGAAATCTTCCTGTTCTTTCCAGTTTCCCCATTCCCAACATGTTTAGTCCGCCAAACGCCAGCTCCATTTGAACTCCAGCTTAGAACTTCAGTAACTTCCCTATTTCGCCGGCATATGCAATGTAGTTCGCATTTACAGAGCTCGAGAATTGGTCGGACATCTCTAATCGGCGATCGGTCACCAAAATGTGCCACTCTGGATCGTGATCCAAGTCCTTCCTACGTGTGCTGCCGCTGATTCTCTTCAGATACTGAATTCTGATAATGTTTTGCCGCTGCTGGAAGCCGATGCGACGAAAAATTGGCTGGCCCCATACAGAAGAAGTTTCATTCGAGCTCTTTAGTTTATGTTGATTCATCATCTTGTGCGGAGGTGATGAGGCAGGAGGCGTTTTACCGGCCAAGCCGCCGGAGATCATGAAAGATGCAGAGATACATGCCTGACGATGGATACGAGTCATTTGTGTAATCATGACTCATACATTAACACTCCCTCTTGCGTGCAAATTCGGGTTTACACACAAAATAAGGAGGATGTATCGTGTTTCCAGTAACTGGAGGAAAATACTAGTAAGGAATTAAACCTCTTTGATCAGATCATGCCACTTTACTGACATTGTTATTTATTCACCAAAAGTCTAAACCGTTGGGTCGCGATGTATATCAAGAACATTGAATCGGAGTCTCGCCAAGTGTCATTAAATTTTTTTCATAACGACACAACGAAAAGATGCTTAATCAGAAAGGGGGAGAGGAAAATGCAGTAAGACCTGGTGAGATACAGATTGATGGAGTTCAGCTTGCCAAAACAGTTGTGAAAATGAATGATTGGACTGGTATTGGCAATGGCGATGAGATTGGCTCCAGTAGTAAGAGATCTTATGTTTGAAGCTTCTTGGTTTTTCTCAAACGAATACCCGACCAAGAATTAAATTCGAGAAAAAGACCATGCCTAGACAGACAACAAGGCTTATCAGGTTATCATAGCTGATCTCTGTTATTGGCTTTACCTTGCCTTGATTCGTCGCTGGACATAGGGGAGCCATGAGCTCCAGACACGAAATTCTTGACTCAATGCGGAGTTTCACTCGTATCGGCTAGGGCGACTACAGGATCCAAAAGTTACAAATACCAGAATTAACAATTGGAAAAACAAAAGAAAAATGTACTATTCAAGATGAGCCACATTGGACACAGTTCAGAGGGAAGAGACTCTGAACTTCAACTCTTCATTTGACAATTTAACTTCGAAATTTCTTAGCCAATGCAAATATAAACCACAGAGTGACAAGAGTCATGCCATGACAATGACACATTTAGGACCAATAAGTACGGTAATAGCACAAATATTCTTGGAAAATACGAACAAGTAGCTACACAGCGCTCCTTAAAAACAACCAATTTGCAAGGCAGTGCACATCTAGATAAAAATGCCTCCACAAGAACTGAGGGTCCGGTTACTGATTAGCCCCCATGCTCAGGCGGACCTGGAGGTGAAGGCTTCGGTATGTATGGCATAAGAGGAGTTCCATGCACGATTGGTCCTGGCTTTATGGAGGTCTTTGAGCTTGGAGCTGGGTCGACAGGTCTATAATCCTCCAGACTCACGCTTCCTTCTTCACTAATTTTCAACTCCGAGTTGAGACTATATCCATTGCCCTGCAATTTCATTGGAAGACTTAATCAATGACTGATGAGAGGCCTGAAAAAGAGACTTTGACTTGGAAACTTGCGATGCCATTGAAGAAACCTCTGGTGTCCAGATTAATCTGATTGAGCAATGTGACTAAAAAAACTTGTGAGTCTTAGATGGAGGCACGAACCTTTAGCTTCCTGCCTGCAAGTGTGTTCAACGTTGTATCAACTTGGGGGGTGGATGCGACATCTGAAGTTACATTTGAGCAGGAAGAGGTAATAAGCATGGGAAGATTTTGTTCACATTAAATCTAACTACAGATGATTTTATCTTTAGAATGTATTTGACGACTTTTCATCTCAGCGACCTAAATGACTTAAAAGTAGGTCCCTTGTTTAAGGATTATAAATTAAACAGCTTAAGCGATTTTGATATTCAATGCATATATTGGCTAACACATTGACAACATAAATAATTTATTATGTCAGCATGACTGGCCAAGATTTAAACAATTGGAGCAGGAAAAAGTTGCTATGCTGAGAAGAATTATGAGGCACTATAGGATCCAATATCAAAATCCTGACATTGAAGAGAATGTAAACATAGTATTGGCTGCTTGTGCAACCTAAGGAAAGATTAACTAGAACAGAAAGAACTCAAACTCGAAGTACGTCACTTCAATATCAGAAGAGACAAATACCAGCTATTGCTGCAACTCTATGCACACTCAGGCAATATGACGTTCTGTAGCTCCACCAAACTACCACTTCAACATGACTTGATTCAAAATACCACACTGAAGTTGGCCGAAGCCACAAGATAATCTATGCACGACCCAACTCATATTTTTCATGTATAATTTCTTCAAGCAACGTCACTCTCTAAGAAAATCCAGCCTGACCCAGAGCAACAAGTTACTCCAGAGTTGCCCATAGAGCATTTTCACTAGTAGACATAATGAGGGAGTATATCGAGGTCTCAACTTTCTTCACCCAAGCAATTTGGCTTCCCAGTGTAATGTGATCACATTAACCAGGGATGTTCAACAGCCAAATCAAACCAAACCAGAATGATATGCGGGGCAACAGACAATTTTAGTTTAGTTTTGCTCTCAATTTTCCTGAATTGATGAACCAAGGATATCTCTTCTTTTGATGTGTTATAAATCAAACATAAGTTTTCTTTTATATTTATTAAATTTTCTATTCATGTTTCTAAAAGTCTGCGTGATAAAACGACTCACCATAGCGTCGTCCACCGGGTCTAAGCAGAACCAATCCAAGACGTACAGAAAGAACCATGTGAATATGGTTGAATTTCTCACCTTCTACATGTGATTTAACTCAGATTTGTTTTTCTCTCTTTGGAAAGATTTAATTTAGACCGACACCATGTAACAGTAGTCTAACTCTGAACTTCTATGTATCAACCAAACCAGGAACTTCTCTAACACCAACAGGCGATAACAAATGGATCCAACCGACACACACCCATAATGCCTTAAAAGAACAAATTATTGACATTGAGGCAGGGCTTACGACACGAACAATAGAAAAGGCAAGACAAGAAGATCGAACAAAGCCAATGTCCGACACAATTCATATCATCGAAACATTACCACGCGAAACAAATTCATGCGATGTGAGAGCACTTGCCAGAAGCCGAGGAGTCACTCATGGCGTCCGAGAAGCCGAACAGCGACGCGGGAGTTGCTCCAACCATGCAGAGCACAACAAGCAGCGCCAAAACCTTCATGATTCCAGTGCATGCAAACACAGCAAAACCACTCAATGTCGAGGAATCCTAGATGAGATTTTTACTCAGAAACAATGCTGCTTTTCTCATCAAGATGGCAGCCTCCTATTTAAGCCAGACTAAAAGCGAACTCAAGAACGAGGATCCCAGCTCATGGAACTGAATTTCTTTTCCCTTTTTGCACTGTGGGAATTTCGTGCTGGAGCGAAAGTTGACCAGGAATGGCAAAGCAGTACAACTGCGCGTCCTTGCGTCACCCCCAGATTTAGAGAGAAGCCGCACCAAAAAGTCTACCGGAAAACCTGGCACGTAAAACAAGTAGCGAGCAATGAATGCCAATATCCCACCTCCCATAAAATAAGCACTCTTCTGTCGTACCCGTCTCTCTCTCCCTCCACTGGAAGGCTTGAAACTTCTTCGAGAATGCGTGGCGAGTGAAAACTGAAAGAAGAAGAAGAGCGCTTCAATGTCTTCTAGAGAGAGAGAGAGACAAAGCATTGAATTTGTTTGCAGGAGGGATGGAGGAGTGACATTAATGATGGTGGGAATGCGGGATGTCGGGCACGTCGCTATCTGGAGTTGCAGGGACATACCGGGGAAATGGAAAACCGTGAACGCCTTCACTGCCTTTCGGGTCGACCGAGAATGTTTCTCGTACATGCTTGTCAGAAGAGGAAAAGAAGAATGTGTACAAACATTAACTTAATATTACTAATTGCATCAGACAGCTTCGGGGGTGTAGCTCATATGGTAGAGCGCTCGCTTCGCATGCGAGAGGCACGGGGTTCGATTCCCCGCACCTCCATTTCCACATGTCTTTTTCTCTCTCTCCCCGACTGATGAACTGTGCAACTCTTGTGTTTTTCTACTTTCGTCTTTTTTTGGCAGGGATGCTTTATTACTTTTCCTATATTATATGTTTTTGTTTTGAGCAAGGGACATTTTCATATACCAGGTCAAGCCATTGTATTTGGATAGGTATGAGACATGTGGAAGTAGTTGGCCGGCTGTGCTGGGCTCGACAGTTATTATGCCTGCCCTGGCTAAGATACGATTGAAGTGGATAAGTTTTATCAAAGTATAATTTATAGACATTTTTTTAAAAGAAGAATTCAGTTATATATATATGTACGTATGTATTAAATGTACAAACTGTGAGATTTATTAAATATTGCAAGAAATTGGAATATATGATAATATTATAAGATATCTAAGAAATTACACAATACATTCAAAACGTGAAATACTAGTATACTATAATTTTTAAAATGATATTCCACAACTACATTTCGCCGGTCCACCTAAACCTTTTCACACACCCTTTTCAATAGAAATGGTGCTATTTATGCTACGACAAATGTCCCGTCCTTGTTTGGATTACAAAAAAGGTTTGTAGATATCGTTTGCACATTGCACAATGGCCTATCTCACATCAACCAGTGCCTCTTTCTTTTGAGTGATTACCCAATCGAGGTACATTGACGTTCGAACCTATTATTTGTTATCTAGATGGATTGCTTAATGTCAAGAGTGTACGAATTTCTGAACTTGGGAATGTCAATTTCCGATTGTGATTGGTGAATGTCTCGTCCAAAATCAGTGCTCTATTTATGGACGGAGCAGGTGGGTTTCATGGCTATATACTTTATTTCTAATTATTAAGAATCATTCTAAAATCAATCCAGGAAAATTAATGATAAATACTCATTCAACTAAATAAGACTTAAATATATCTTCAAATTTGAAGAAGATAATTACATGTACAAGTGCCCTAATAAGGGTTAAAAACAAATCACACCCAATAGAATATCTAACTAATCTGATGTCTTAAGTATTGTATCCCTCACCGTAATTTGGATAAGTATCATCGTTCTTCACATTGCTTACGTTTGGCTAGAGTCATTTATGCAATAATCAATCATGTCCACAGGCAACTATTTCTAGCTTCTTTATGATTATTTTTTTGGCAGTCAAGCTTCACCTATTTTATTCAACACACTGTAGATTAGCATTTAACATGGACCTTGATGGTATTGTAGATATTTCGCTATTTGTCACAAGCTATGGTGGAAAGAATGGAAAAATGTGAAGCTCTGCTTTTCCACCATTTTAAAATTTTGGCATCATCTTTAAAATACTTCATTCATGCGGTGAAGTTTGAAATATTAAATTTACCAGTGTATGCATCACACATGTTTTGGAGTTAATTTCTCACCATTACAAATGAGAAATTGTCTAAAAAGTCCTTAACATATTATACTTCCGCCAATTTAATCATAAACTTTTCATCCTAAATCTTGCTAACCAATTTTAGCAGAAAAATATTGATATTGATGGTTTTTGTAATTTTTTCTAAATTTTTTGAATTTCTTTTCTTTTCTTTTCCATTTCCTTTTCCTTCTTGTTTTTCCTATTTCTCATTAAGACCTCAACGATGGCCAAAAAAGGGAAATAATAAAAAGAAAGAAAGAAAATAAATAATTTTAAAAAGTTCAAAAATATTTTATATCTATACCTATCTTGTTTCGTAGGATAACCGACATTGACTTTCTAACCAAAATTAATTGAAAATGACCACATTGAAAATCATCACAAGTTTTAGGATTAAACTAGTCAAATTAAAAGTATATAATTGAATTGACAAATCGTATAATAGGTTTAAAACTTTTTGACAATTCTCCCTCCTTGCGAATACTTGCTCCACTTAAACCTCCTCAAATGGCATCAAAATGTCGTAATATGGAACAGCTATAGTTGTTAGCCCCCTAACTTGAACATTAGATCCAAGATGGTGGATAAAAAAAAACAAAAGATGGAATGTCCTTCTAAGATTTGAGGATCTCCTTTACGCCAGTGTTGCTTTACTAAAAAAGGAATCATTCTCTTTGTTCACCAATTTACTAATGTTATGTACAGAAATGAACAACGTGGTTGCTTGATGGATAATTTTCGAACAACAACGCACCCGTGGGCCGTTGCATCATTGAAAACTAGCAAGAAATCCCTGAAGCAACCCTCCAATCTTGTCTTGTCAACAGCAAAATCTATGATATGAGTGGTGGAGTCCAGCTTTAGCGTCTCCATCTCCTTGCCTGCCTTCTATAACATCTTATACGTGGAATTCACCTCGTCTTTTTTTGTGTAAGGTGATATTTTCAACTTGCCTTCCCTGTGTCATAAAGAGAACCTCAATTCTTGATACTTGAGGGGGTAGATCTAATATGTCGACCCACGTATAACAACACAGAAGCTTGAAACTGACAAAAACCGTCTCACATGAACAGATAAATGCAGCGGCGTAGGTGGAGAAAATTCCCATTGCTAACAAGACTGAGCCATTGGATCAAACTCTGCATTAGGAATGCATTAACGGAGGCATTATCTAAGATGCTTAAAATTTTATCAGAAATGCCAGGCTCATTGACAACTCTCGTTATTTCGGCAGCCATAATTTGGAAATCACGTGGCACTATTAATTTTTAAATCATTGTAATGACAAAGGAAAAAAATGCGATCAACGAACCATTTTAGAGAGAAAGAGTATGAGGATTTGGCATCCGACTGAAGGTTGATAAATGGTGAAAATGATAGGGCAGGGAGAAAATTTGTTGCGCTCGAAGACCCTAGCCCCAAAAAAATCTTGAATGATTGGATCTAACAATTTGGTATCGTCTGAAACTAAGTTATCCATAGAGTGTTGGGTCTCTCCCTAAGCTTCTCTCTCCCACCATCAGGCGTTGCCTCATCATATCTGACTTCAAGAATTCCTAATGAGGCAAGGCAAGCAACTAAATTATGATGGCTCGACCCACAGGGATCAAGCCACAACGTCACAATCCCTAGCAGCCATACCACGATAAAGAGGCAAGAAGACAACACAGCAGAGGAAAGACAAAGTAGAAGTCCAATTTGAAAATAGACCCATCCCATTGCAGCTGTTCCTTTGAACAAAAGCCATCCACAGACATTAAACCGTTTCAGTAAATGGCGAATCTTGGATCCAAGATCCCCATCAGGCATGGACTCTCTCAGTCAATGCTATGTACTCGGTTTGCGCATGCAGACGATTCGACAAATAGCAGAATCTGCATCAATGTCTGGAACCAGCATATAACACGATTCTCTACCATAATGTTAGCGACTACCACCAAGACAGAATGAGGATCCATGGCCCCTTGTCATAACAGACCAAATTCCAAAATAAAATGCAGACACATGTTCAGAATATTTATCAATCCACCGTTTTACTCTAGAGAAGTCTCATGGTTAAGAAGAAAATAACACCTGTGACAGACCCTGACCATACTGGAGATGTATATCAAGAGTTTTTTTTTTTTTTTTTTTTGGGGGTGGGTGGGTGGTGTGGTTTAGAAGAAACCCGCACAACGGTTGGATCATCAGTTGTACACAAATTACTAGCACAAGCAAGTCAATAAATATTAAATTTCTTGAGAGGTACTCATGCTGATTTTGTTTTTCTTTCAAGAGGTCAAATAAACCATGTCCATGTACCCCTGTAGACCAGGGGTAATCAGCTTCCAAAGGGCAACAGCCAACCAAACATATCCAAGAGAAATCTCAGTAACGCCTAACTTGGAGCAAGAAGATGAAAGAAAAGTTCGAAATTACACGTCCAGACAAAACTCTTTGCATAACCTCCTCCAATTGTTTATGACATGACTCCCCCCTCAATCAGCGGTACTGCAAGAAAAAAATCATGACAATAAGACTTCTCTCCACTGGAAAAAAGATGCAGCAAAGATTGAAACTCATAAAGTTTTCTCAAACAATAGTGTGAGAAAGTAGATTATCTTTCATGGATTTTGGCCACATAAACCACTCGGAAAGAAAGGGCTTTGATACAGACCATATCAAACATTTTTGCCTTCTAATCATAAGTTAACCTTTATAACAATACAAATTTAAAAAGTGATGAGCAAAAAAACAAAAAGCATAACATTCATAACCTATGAAGTAGATGGACCTTTTTTTCTTCTTGGCCAACAAAGTAGAGGGACTAACGTCAGATACAATTAATAATTGAATGTCATGCAACAAAATGAGGTGAAAGAATCGAAGTTTCGTGGTCGGTGAACTAACTAACATAAACCAGGGGAGTCTAACAAAAGTTCACCTTAATGAAGCCAATTTCCTTGGCGTTGCTGCGGAAGCACTGCCTACAGCACATCAGTCCATACTTCCGGATCAAACCATGAGGGTTTCCACATACCCGGCTGCCGACAAAACAAAACGGAAAGTTGAGAATACACGCCTAAAGCCAGCAGTTACGCCCTTTTCTTTTCTTCCCAGAAAAGAAAGAACAATCAGCTCGATAAATAAAGAAACTGAAGGAACATCAGCGATTAAATCTGCAGAACACCATTGTGGGGGGCTGCATACGTGTCTCCGATCAAAATAAATACGAATGACAAAAGAAAATCACAGACTAGATTCTCATTGTAAAACTTCACAAATAGTACTCAATATCAAGCTACCAAATTCAACACCGCCCTTGGCCTGATCTTCTCACACTAAAAAGATGGTCGACTGAATCTTAGCAGTGTCTAAACGACCCCAAGCATCTCCTAGACAAATCCTGAAAAGGGCACGACTACAGTGGGAGCCACAACATCAACCGGCTATCATACCAGCGTCGTAATCAACCATCAATCAGCTAGTCGCCAAGTTCGAAGCTTCGAAGCGTAATTCTACGGGGGAAAGCGAAAGGGAACGATGGAAGATCGAAGGAAGTGCGTTACCAAGCGCGAGAACCGGGGCCGTAGCTCTTGGGATGAGAGTTCCACACGTTGGAGTGACCCATCTTCTCTCTTCTTCCTCCTCGATGCGGAAAATCCTTCCGGAGCTCGCCGCGCAGTTCGATCGCCGCCGCTCTTGTGAAGAACAGCTAGGGAAGAAACCCTAAGAGCTTTTTTATAAGCTTCCACGTCCCTAAAACGCCGCGTTTTAGGTGGGCATGCGACCCGGATCGATCCGAAGAGGTCGAGCAGGGCGGCCCGATACCGTCGGATCAGTAGGATATTCAAACTCTACCGTTAGATCAATGTCCGGCAGAGTGATCCCCAGCGCCGTTAAGATCGAACAGATCTCTACCGTCGGAAGATCGGGATTGGTGTTGAACACCGTTGGATCGACTCAATCTTATCCATTGGCTGAATGTGGCGATAATTGTGCCTTTATGCCGTTAATTCGAGATAAAGATCAACAGCTGTAATTCTCAAGAAAGTGGCGTTGATGATTGAGGAACGCATGGGGCTATAGAAGGAAGATTGATCTAGGCTGCGTTTGGTAACTTGTCAAATAGTAATAATTTCTGTTATTTTATTTTTAGAGTAGATTTGAAATAGAAATTCGTTTGATAAAAATTTTATTCTCAAGAACAAATTTCTTTTTTATTCTCAAAAATAGATTTAAAATAGAATTAAAAAGTAAAAAAAAGTTAATTTTTTGTTCCTGTGAATAATTCCAAAATCAAGCTAACCCATTTTTTTTTTCTAATTTCTCCTCTTTTTCATTGTTCTTCTTCTCTCTCTCTTCTTTTTCAACCGTTGTTACTGTTACCGACACCGTCCATTGCCATTGGTCGCCGGAGGAACACCCAGCCACCAGCAAGGCTTAGCCTTGCTAGATCTAGCAAGGTCAAGAAAAAAAAAGTAATAAAGTTATTAAAAAAATTAAAAGAAAACGATTTGGATTAGAAATTTTTAGAACGGTACAAAATGAAATTTTATTTCGGAAATAAAAATTTTGGATAATTACCAAACGGTTTAAAATGTTTAAAAATTGTTCCCTAGAATAGAATAAAAATAATTTTTTATTATAAATTATTTCTAGTATTTAAATGGTTACCAAACGTGCTCTTAGTGTTCTCAACTTATTGAGTGCTGCATGGATTATTCCACAGTTGAGAATTTGCTGGCCGTGACTCATGCCGTTCATAAGAAGGTGTGTGCTCAACTTCCTTGTTTGTCAAGCCTTCTTTACAAGTCCAAAAAAAATAGCTGTGGCCATTGGGCTTAAAAATATGACATCACAATGTGATATGTCTTATTCTATCTTGTTTTCATCCTATCCATGACAAAATACCGGGATAGTAGGATAAAATAATCTTAGGAGTAGGATAGGACCGGATAGAATTTCTTTTATCAATAAGAGCACAAAATTGCATGCTCAAGAAAGCAACAGAGCTAAGTTTTTGTTTCAAAAAAACTTCACGAAAAAAGCTTTCAAAAATCATTCCAAATTAGAAAATTCATTTCCTAAATTTGAGTATACATATTTTCATTGACTGATCATTTTCAATAAATCAAAAGCATGAAAGTCCAAAACTAATTCGTGATTTCTCAAAAAGTATTTTCCTTTTCTTTCTCTTTTTTCGAAAACAAACACATCCTAAGTCCTTTATTACAATATTAAAATTCTTTTTAAACAACACCTACATCAACTTCAATGATCACCTTCGGCCACTTCTTTTCCTTTGCTACTTCCATGGGGACAACAAATCTTGTACAGATGGAGTAATCGTTTTCGGGGTGCTGTATTCAGCTTCCTGGTCAGGGCGGTCGTGCACACTACGAAAAATGAGCCAGGTCGAACATAGAATCACCTTGCCGTCCACCGTCGTTTCTAATGGCAGCCAAACGATAGCTCAAACAGCCTTTCGGCTTTCCCAGTACTAGACGATTGTTCTAATTGCTTCCCTAAGGCAAAGAGAAGAACACTTTTATCTTAAACAAAGCATATTAATCTGCCTTAATGGGTATGTATTACATTACATCAGTTAGCCAGCTATGATACGATTATCAGCAAGATATAAAAAGGGCATGGATCCTTTCGAATACATGAAAAGTACATGCATCTTTTCCAAAAGAACACATTTTTATAACTCAAACATACTTCCCATCACCTCTGCTGCAATCCAAATAACATCAATGGAATTTCATTAAACATAATCAGATTCCCATTATCCATCGGAATTAAATCAGAATTAGTCAGGGAGGTTCGGAGCTATTGAGTTTCATGATATTAAGCATGCAAAACACCAAAGCAACCACTCTGCCTTGGAAACTTGAAATCGGGAGCCTCGCTCACATGACTAAAATACTTGGCTTCAACCATGTAATGTTTATCTGGCAAATGTAACAGCAATATATGTATTGCTAGGTGATTGATTTTCTATGGTGAAAGAGTAATAAATACACAAAACCCACACAGTTGAGGCCAAACGAAAAATCAAATAATAAAAAGTACAACAACCTCTAGTTGCTGCCACTGTTCTGTGCTACTTTTGCGCATGGTTTCATCATCCTTCTCGATCAGTCCAGAGGGAATCAAGCTCCGTGTTGCTCACATCATTGGATACCAAGGTCATCAAAACAACAGAGCCAGTGCATACTTGATTCTTGATGATAACAAAATGATACAACAGCTCTTGAAATTTGACAAGGTTGGATGCTGAAACTTAACAGAATCTTCTTTCTAAATTGATAAAAGTACACAGTTTAATAAAAATGATGTATCATAACTAAATGAATCTTACACCCCAACCATTCATGGAGATTGATTGTGCTGTCAACGAGGATTGAACTTGGTACAAACTAATTGTTTCCTTTCTTCAGTTTCCTGAGTTGTAGACAAACAATGTATACAGTCGGAGTTCACAAATCCCATCTTCAGTCAGAACTCACTTTTTTCAAGCTTGCCATGTATGTTAAATAAATGCTCCATACATATGCACAAGAACTGTTCGCCAATGGCTGCCAACAATACGAAAAGAAGGGTTAATAGCTCACTCTCCTCGGCCATTGCCATGATAAGAACACAAGTATGAGAAGAATTCACATGTTATTTCAGGTGGCACAAAGAAAATAAACTGATTATTCCTAGACAAAAAGAACTTTTCCTAACAATCCAATCAGCTCCAAGGAAAATTATAATGAGTACCCTGCGAGTCACATTAGTTGGAGTAGTTTATTTTCCTTGTATGTCAGCAATGTAAACTTCTGGCATGCTTAAAGCGATCAAACATACCTGTAAATGCACAGGGATGAACTTGAATGTGAAAAAATCACAAATAGGCCAAAATAAAATGCCATTTCTCATGGTAGGCAGTAGATCTCGCCTCAATCTGCCAACAATATCACCAAAAGTTTCACCTGCATCAGTCAGAAACTAAGTTCACTAATAAAGAAGCATTTTCTGCTTAGGTACATTATCTCACGGGAAATTTGACGTCAGTTGATACTAAAGATGAAGAAATATATGCCAATTAGTAGCCATTTGGCACAACTGAGGCCTATGGGCTCAATCATCAGGGCAAAATCTTATAACCAATGCAGAATTTACACAGAGGCATGAGCGTACAAAGGTGGCACATGTATGCAGGCACACAGAAAGAGAGGTTTAAACTAATGCTAATTATTCAATGGCTGCAAAGGAAAGGTATTCTGTTGCTCATTTTAGTCACTCAAACTATCTATCAAAGTTGTGGAATAGAAAGAAACTAAAGATAACATAAGCCATAGTCTCTGAGCTGCATAACTGGCACCATATCACATCCCCTCTAAAGTAACACCCTCCAAAAAACACTCATATGCAAATCAGTCCCATAAATCTTTTTTCTTTAATGGATTATGCAATTCTAGCATTTTTAGTGATAAGTGATGATCATCAACACCAACCACAATTGGGATCTTCTCAAAGAGCTATTCATCAGTAGTCTTAGGATATCGCGGCAAAGAACTACAGGGCACCCATTAGTCAAATAGAGCAGAATGTCCAAAGTACATTAAGACTACATCATGATCTATCAGCCTATTAAGACTTGCGCTTTTGGCAAAGGGCTAGCATCAACATTATAATCTACCGTACACGAGTGATTTAGCCTGCTTTTCTTATGAGGAAGAGAAGAATACTTTGCCATAACAGAGAAACTGACTCAGGGTATGTTAAAATAGGATACTGCATCCAATTGACAACTTGAAAAGCTAAATTTGAAAAATGAACCAGCATAAGTCCCTCGATCATCCAAAAGAGGCATATAGAATGAGGAACAGGCTTTGTGGCAAGTCAACTATACAACCAATCAGCTCGCTTTACCTCAGAAAAGAGAACATCAAAGAACGATCTCTACCTTCACAAAGATTTCTATAAGTAATTTGTTGAGTTGGATTTAGTCAAATTTCTTTGCTCAAAAGAGAAAACCGCTTGTCAATAGTTTGCAATACCATAGTCACTCATCACCAACAGAATAAAGCAAAAATTGCCGTTAAAGTTTTGCTACGTGAAAGACAAAGGGCTTGCGAGAAGAAAAAAGATCGCAAAAGCATCTCATCACCTTGTAGACCCGCATTGTATGAGAAGAAGACCGTGGTAACGCAAGGTCCATATATCGCCTGCCCCATAAATATTTTCTTCATAGTGGTCACCATATCTCGCTTCGGTAGGACTCGACACGGTGTTGAACCACGTGTGCTGGCTAGGCCCCAAGATAACCAATCCATACGCGGTCATCCGCAGCGTTCGTATCAGGTCCAAAGAACTAGAAGGCGGCAATGTGATCATCTAAAAGAATTCGATAAACAGCAGTCAAGCAAAATCATAGTAGCCTAATTAATCAGAATACAGAAGTTGGGTAACACAGAAAACTAACATACCCATATAATCTAAGTCGAAAAATCTATACTAAAAGTTTGAGCAGATGTTATGCCAAGGCCTGCCAAATGAATCGTTCACCTTACGGTAATCTCTCACCAGACGCTAGCTAGAATCAGAAGCAAGATAAACTTCAACGGTCCCAAAACAATTCAAACTCTCCAGACCATAAAAGCTAGGGTCTTTTCGTGCGGAAAACACGCTCGAAGTCGGAACCGACGTGGTCTCTGCACTTTACCTGGGAAGTCAGATCGGCGGCGGCGTAGATGAGCGAGGACGTGACGCACTTGGTGACGAGAGGCCGAGCCTCGAGCGAGCCCAAGTACCAGGCGAGGAAGCCGTCCTTCCGCGGCCGGCAATGAGGAGCGGGCGGCGAGAGGGAGGGCTCGGAGGAAGGGATCGAGCTGCTCCTGGCGCCGCCGCGGTTGCCGGCCCCGTTCCGCGAGCCGCCGGCGTACGCCCTGCGCCGCTGCGAGCTCGCGAGCGACGGGGATTCGAAGGAGGCGGCGAGACGGGCGGGCGAGACCGAGAGCTCCGTCGAGCGCCGGCGGAGGTGCTTCAGTACGGCGCTCGCCGCCATTTTCATTCCCCCTTGAAATTTGGAGTTTTGGGGAGATAAAAGGCAGGGGTGTGCATTTTTACCAAAAAAAAAGAAAAGGCAGGGGTGTGCATGGTCCGGACACAAACCGGGAACCACTTAAGAACCGTTCCGAAAAATTATAACCGGGATCCACCCATTTGTTGGATGGACCGGTTCCCCCAGATGGTTCGGTTCTGATAGATCCATGGAACTAGTTCATCTTCGTATCGACAAATCATTTTCACTTGCTTTGCGGAATAAATTCAACCCCATGAATTTAGCAGGAAAATAAAACGCATTCCGCACCCACGAATCGGAAACATAAAGTCAACGTTGCAGGCACATACACTAACTCATAAAATTACACCCAGCTAAAACTTCTATCCATCAAACAGGTTAGCTATATAAAAAATCCCCAATCATATCTCACATGGTACAAAGATATCTTCTTAACTCACAAACTTACACAACTTCCCGAACTCAAATGAAGAACTTAGCAAAAAACCTAACTAAATACCACGTTTAGAGATCATTGAAATAGACAAATCAATAGCCCGATTAAGGTTTGTTATTAGTAACTTTTTTAATATTAAAAATTAATCAATCCAATTCGGGTGGGTGGGTGGACGGATCCGCCCATGGAAACTGCCAAACCGGAACCAGGATCCACCCACCGGTTCCCATAAATTGGAACCGAAAACAGAACCAGTTCCCTTAAGAACCGCCGGTTCCAGGCGGTTCCGGTCCGGTTCCGAGCGGTCCAGGCGAATCCGGTTCTTTTGCACACCCCTAATAAAAGGGGGGATCGGTATTCTTTGCTAGTAGGCACTCTCGTGTTTATGCAGGCAGGTGGGGAAGCCCGTACGACCGTTGAAATCAAGAACTATTTGGACTGGACCTAATCGATCACAATTCCAAGAGAAACCAGACGGGATAGATTTTTAAAAATATATATTTTAAATTTTTTAACAATAGCAATAAATCCTAAAATAGATCATTTTATTTCTTAAACACACACATATATAAATTCAATTTAAACTAAAATCTTCATAAAATGAAAAGCGGCCGGTTCCGTTGAGCCATACTGGACTGAAACCAATGGCTAATCTACTTTCCAATCTTAAAACCAAACATTCGACAGTCCGATCCCGGTTCTCAAAATTGGGAATTGTTGCGGTCCGGGAACTAGATTATCTCTGGACAGGTCTTCAGCGGAAGGACCGGAATCAAACCGGATCCGAACCGGACCGGGTTTGGGCCAAGGCCTTTTTCGAGCCCGGTTGAACCGAAGCATTCGGCAGGCCTTTTTAAGCCCCCCGTCTCCTTCCCTCCCATTTTCTCTCTCCGTCGCTGTCGCTGTCTCTGCTCTGTCGCGGTCGCTCTCGTCGAGAATCTTCGACGCTTTCGTTCCTTTCATGGCGGAGCTCTTCTCCTCGTTGCGCACTCCGTCTCTCTGCCCTCTCTCCGAAGCTAGACGTTTTCCGAAGCGCCGGCGCCGTTTGCTTCGACGGCGATGCCCTCGCATCAACGGTAGCCGGGGCTGCGGGAGCTGCTGTTTGCTCGCGATCGAGGATCACGGCGAGGAATGGAGCTGCGCGGTCTCCATCGAGAAGCGTAGAGGTTAGGTTTCGCCGGTTTCTTCCTCGGACGATCGAATAGCTCGTTCGCGGGAACGTTCCGACGCACACATCGTTGTCACACTGGTTTGTGGCAGCAGCTTTTAACGTGGAGAGAGATGCTTGCGACTGTCTGATAGCCGACCTCGACCTCAAGCATAAAAAAAAGAAAAAAAGAGTTCTTGTGACCGTAGCCACCCGCTACTTGTTCAATTGAGTAGTTTCCTCTGCAGAAGATAAGTTGTTTTGGTTCGGTGGTCGTTGCGATTGAGCAAACGAAGTCGCTGAAGGAGTGCTGGACGCTATGGATCCTTCCCTAATGAAGCTCCCGGAAGAAGATGAGGTTATTTTTTATTTTTATATTTTTCCGTAGTTATACGGGCCGCCATGGATTTAGGGTGGGGATTTCTTATTTTGGTGAATGTTGTGTCTACAGGACGAAAGCATGCACTCAGGGGCTGACGTGGAGGCTTTCCAGGCTGCCCTCAATCGGGATATTGGAGGTGATACGTGGACTTCTCAGCCATCATCATCCAATAAAGGTGCTTTCGGCATTAAGTTTTCGCTCTCTAGGAATTAAGAATTTTTCCTGGTAGTTTTGATGCAAACTGTTAGGTTGTCAGGACATTGTCTCACATCGTGTTAATATGACGATGAACAACTTATGTGCTGTATGTAACGAAATTAGGGCAGGGACGGTGCATTGTTACAACACTTCAATAGTTTCTAGGCTTGGGTTTAACCAGTCAAATTTATCAATTTGTCGGATTGGAAAAGCATGAAGATATGTCATGTCTTTCAAGTTCACTGCTTTGCGTTACCTTATTTTAAGTATTGTTGATGTCATTATATGCCTTGTTTGACTTCGCTGGGGCTTTAGATTAAATTTTGAAAATTAAGTCGAGACATCATTGAACCTGCAGTCTCTAAGTTGATTCCTGAGAACTACTGTTGACCTGTAGATCGAATAATTGTATCCTTGGTCACAACTAATGAGTTTCTGTGGAACCAGAGTCAGGTCTCTCAGATGTTGGGTGTGTGGATAAGATAGAAGTAGGTGATTTTCAGTCTGATGGGCTAGTTCTGGTTAATTTCATTTGCATTGTAGAATAGTGGTAAATCAGTGGTGACTTCAAATCTCGCATGACTGAAGATATGATAGATTATGGATTACTGACCATGAGATTGAAGGAAGCTTTTAAAGATTCTGATGGATTAAACCTTGTTTGTCTCAAGCTTTGCTTTTTCTTGATAAATATATTAAAAGGTGGATTTAATCATTGACATTTAGTTTAAATTGGCGGGGATGCATTCGCCCAAGTATCTGTGAACTTAATTAGAGCTGATGTGATATAATTATCTACTAGCATGCGAGGATGAGTATGATGAGATGTTCTTTGGTTTCTTTGTCTTATTTGTGAATTTGGATTTCCTTGATGAAGTTATATAGAAGCAAAGCCACTTGTAAACAGGGAATGAATTTTTGTGGGAGAAATTTTCTGTGAGAAGGAGGATGAGTAAGTAGGTTTTGATTATCGTGACTAAGAGATTGTTCAGGGGTTCCTACCTCTCTGCTTCTCATCCAATCTGTGTCTAGCATCAAAAGCCAACTTATAAAAGGCAAAAGTTATGCCACAGGCAAAAGTTGTCCCCTTCTGGCTCCAGCTCTTGAAATCCAAGACCCAAGAAGGGCATTCACAACATTTTGTAGATTCCTTTTGATCTAAAAGAAGGATGACAAAAGAACAAAACGAGGCTTTTAACCCCTCCTCCCTTCCAACACCATCAAAAAAGGAAAGCAGCAGAGACTAAACCACAAATAGTGGATGTAACCGTTAAATATCTGAAAGGGATGAGAAACAAATTTGTTACAAGGATGAAATTTTTACAGAGGAAAAAAGTTATTTGAACTTCTTAAGCTTGTGGTGTAGTTTTGGATAATACTTTTAGCCAATGCTGTGTGAATGCAGTGCTTGGCAGTATCAGCTGAAAAAGGTTTCCTATACCAGTTTGCTATTTGAAATGCGTATGAGATGAAAACCTTTATTGGCTTGGTATGTGCTCCTTGTTTGATGTTATATTTGAAAGAATGCAAAACAAAAGTAGAATTTTGGTCAATATACATATTGATGAGCAGCTTAGAAGTACTATAAAAAAACTTGCTCCCTAATACCTCGGTCAGCTAGATCATTCCCTTCTTCCTTTTGCTTTTTGGCTGCTGATCTGCTATTTCTTGCTTCAAAGGTTCTTACTGTTAAGGAAACTATAATGCTTCAGGTGTCTCCCAAGGAGACAATGATATGCCTCACCAATCATATCCAGGATGGCAACCGACTAACCAGGCTGCAAATGCAAATTCTCAAACTCACCAAGAGCAAAAAATTGCAGAACATCAAGAACAGATTTTGGCACAGATGCAACTGCAGCAAGATGAATCTCTTGCCAATCCCCAACGAAATAACACCTTGGAGGAAGTCAATCACCCGCAGTTGAAGCAGGAACAAGTGCAAGATGGTCATCAACCTGGGCAGGGACACCAAAATTCTATCCAGATCAAGCAATCTCCTGGGATGCAAGTGTCAGAAAAGAATTCCCTCCCTATGAGTGGGCCAGGTAGAGTGCATACTCTTGACGCTGAATCTCAGTACTTAAAGTTACAGCAAATGAGCAATCAACAGGCAATGGTCCCCAAGCAAGCACCAAATAGACCAAACCTTGTTAAACAAGTGCCATTTGCATTGTTGCTCCCAGTGATTCTTCCCCAGCTCAGAAAGACAGAGCCATGCAACTGCAAACCCTCTATGCCAAATTGAAGGTGAGTCTTTGGTAAAGCTCTTTCTGATCCTTACTTTTTGTGGGAAATTTAAGGAGGTTTGTTAGGTGCTTGTTTGGTCTCACTGCTGTAGAACAATGATATTCCCAAGGAAGTGTTTGCGCGGAACATGAGAGGAATTGTTGGAGACCGGATGCTGAAGTTGGCAGTTATGAAAATGCAAACACAGGTATGTTTAGCATGATTGATGTCGTACACAGGACTATGAATGCCATTTTGTAACTAAGCTCCATAGTCTCTCGCTTGCAGCCTCCCCTGCAGTTGCAAGTTCAGGGTTCAGCTTCAGCTCTACAGCAGCACCCTAGAATGCAGCCTGCTAGCGGTGCAAAGTTCAGTGATTCATCTCCACCGGGCCAAGTCCATTCCCCAATGAATAGAAATGGTCCAAAGTCTGGAGAGGTGGAACAGATACCAGAGCCTCGATTAATGCAGCAGCAGCATTTTCAGAACATGCAAACATTTCCTAAGTGTGGAAGTCCTGGTGTTTATCATCCATTCAGTGGGACAAATGTAAACATAGCTACTTCATCTGTCAAAACACAACCTAATGATTTACAAATGAAGCAGATTCCAAATCATCAAAGTTTGGGTTCAATTCAGCCAGGAGGGGCAGCTCGGACAATAAGCCTGGTGACTGCACCAAAATTTGATCGGCAGCATCCTAACAGTGATGACAAGAAAGCGCAATCTTCTCCTCTGCCACCATTTGCAAGTAATGTATCACGCCAACAAAATTTAGTTCCTTGGAAATCATCTACTGCTAAAGACCAAAGTTTGGGTGCCATCTCACCATCAGCCTTTGTAAAACAAGAACCTGTTGATCATTCCAGCATTCAACAAAAACCACAGTTGTGTTCCCTTCCCGGATTGTCCTCTGTTTCAGCTGGACATCTTGAGCAAAGAGTTCCCAAACTAGAAACCTCAAGGGACAATTCACTAGAGCAGCCGTCCCCAGGAGCAGGTTTCTTGGCTCCTGCTAATACTGGGACTTCGCATCAGGGTTCTCTTTCCACAACACCAGCTCAGGATTCTAAGGTGGTCCTTTAAATTCTACAATGCTTCTATCTTGCAATTTAATCCAGTTAATTTCTTTGAATGCATTTATTTCTTTCAAATGCCTATGGGAATATAAAATCTGGATAGCAACCCCTGGATTAAACAATTGATCACATAGGCAAAGATGTAAAAGAACTGTCCTGAGGGTCTGTTTAAGTTTTGTTTTACAGTTAAGAGGTTTATCATGCCATGGCTAGGAGATGTTTGCTGTTGGGAGGTTTATCTCCATGCTTTAGGTGTAAAACTATTTGATAGCCATTCCTTTTCATTTGCTTGATTGAAGAGGTGTGAAAATACTCTTTATTACTAGGCAGCAAAACAGCAGCTAACTGATCTTGTCCTGGGCAGGGCTTCTATCATGAAGTGTAAAATGTTAATGTGGTAAAAACTTTGGAAGGATTACTTGTTTACAAGAACATATTTACTAGTTAAATACAATCCTTTCACTCAGGAAAGGAATTCTCTGGTGACATTGTCACTAGGGTTGATAGCTATTGTATCATTTATTGGACACAATGTTGCATCTACAACTGCAAATATAGAGGAGATGCTTGGTGCATGAACTTCTACTCTCATTAATCATGCTTACAATTATTAGACTGATAGGAATATATTGCATAAATTGCATTTTACCTCTACTGGAGTGGTGATATTGTGGAAATTTTACTTTTAAAGCATTGTTTTGTCATTCATTATGCGCTGCTTTGAAACTAGTAACTGGTGGTTCTTTTTGGGATAACAAGTACAAAAGTTTAGTCCTTGATAAAATTAGATGAAGATCTGACAGCCAGTAGGCCCTTTTTAAGAGATATTATTCGCCTTGAATCTATCAGCTAGGCTCCCAAACGGCATCCACACCAGCTGGGAATAATGCAAAGGAGGCCTTCTAAAAAAGACTTGTCTCAGCCAGAAGAAGCCTCTTGACACACTTGGTTCTTCGCCTACTCCCTCAAGGTGATCTGGCTTCAAATGATTACACCCTTTTTGATCAGTTGAGTATGAAATTTCACTTTTGATATTAACATTTGTCCATAATGTTGTCTACCGAATCTGTACAGTAAGAAGCAAAAGGTATCTGGGACTTTCAGATCAAAGCATCGAACAACTCATTGATGTCACTGCTGTTAGTGGGGTCAATCTCAGGGTATGAATTGACAACACAATTCCGTATATTTCGTCCTAAACTGATTATTAAATTTCTAGTAATTGGTTTTTATCCGTGAAAATGTGATTGGAACTAGGAAGAAGAAGAACAGTTGTTTTCCGGGCCTAAAAGAAGACAATCGAGTCTCAGAAGCATCCCGAAGAGTTGTCCAAGAGGAAGAGGAAACTCTGATATTGCAGCAAGCTCCCCTGCAGAAAAATTGGCGGAGATCAGTTAATTCCTCTTCCGAATTCCCATCTGAAATTTTATGTTTCTCTTATATCATGCCCCAGTTCTCTTTGGTAAAAATATTTTACTCTATGCTTGTGCCAGTGGCCCAATGTGGTGTGCAGAATATAAGCAATGACGTAGAGCGGTGTCTGTCTTTGGTGAGATGCTAGCTTCTCTGCTCTTTAATGTTTCCTGTTTAGTGTCTTTACCTGACTAATTTTCCAGAGTGTGGAGGAAAGGTTGCGCAGCCTACTGTGCAATTTGATAAGAGTCTCCAAGCAGGTGAGTCTTCTTCACCCTTCCACTAACTTGATTCAAATATTAGTCTCTCCTTATTTAAGTTATTTTTTATAGAGGGTTGATGTTGAGAGGCCCAGACATCAGACCATTGTCACTTCAGATGTCCGGCAGCACCTTATGATTTTGAACCGCAAAGCTAAGGAAGAATGGGAGAAGAAACAGGTTGAAGCAGAAAAGCTAAGGAAACAAAGTGAGGTGAGTTTTTGCCATTTCACCTAGCTAACATGACTTTTGACACTACGAAACTTATGCTGGAGCATGGTTATGTTTGCAGATCTAAAAAATATGTCTACGTTGATAAATATGTTTGCAATAGTTGATCTGTTTCCCTCTTTTCTTCAGCTCCTTTTCTGGTTCTCTGTCTAGTGCTTATTAGTGTACGTTGTTGCAGCCCGAGGGCAGTCAAGGAGTTGATGGTGATAAAGAAAAGGATGAAGGCCGTGGAAAATCCGTGAAGGTAATATTGGATTTCTTTTCGGGTGCAATGCCTTGCCTAGGCAGAGGCCTCCCTTGCCTTGAAATCCCCTATGTATAGTGGTTGAAATGAGGATTGAATTCCAATGTTCATCAGCCTAGTGATTGTGCTAGCAATGCTTGGTCACATCACACCTCATGGATCCAGCCTGATCATATTTCATTCTTTTTCGGCTATACTTAGGCAAACAAAGAGGAAGATGACAAGATGAGGACAACTGCCGCAAATGTTGCTGCCCGAGCTGCTGTGGGAGGAGATGACATGTTGTCCAAGTGGCAGCTTATGGCTGAACAAGCTCGTCAAAGCGTGAGGGAGGGTTGGAAGCAGCCTCTCAGGTGGTAAAGATAGCCAAAAATCTTCAATTTCTGGAAGAAGCAATAAAGACAATCAAGCAGGAAAAAGGGGACAGGCTGCATCTGGTATGTCATTGAATCATTGTTAATTTGATATTTTGAAGTCCTGGTTTGATCGCATGAACAGTTGACAAAGATGATTCTTCATTGTAAAATCTAATGCTGGACATAGAGCAAGTACTTGTTTCAACGAACTAACATGCCAAAAATCAATGTGTTGGGTGTTATTGTAATCTCCCATTCTCTGGTGTGTGGTGCCGCATCCCAATCAGTTCTCTTACCCAGTTTTTGTGCTTTACAGGGTCATTAGAAAATTAGGAAGGAACCAAGCTATTGCATCACAACCAAAGGTAGTTCATTACAATTTCTGTCAAGGATGTGATTGCTGTTCTGGAAAGGGAACCTCAGATGGCGAAGTCTAGTCTCATCTACCGCCTTTACAATAAAAGTTCGTTCTGAATCTAGCGGTGAATAATTGAAGTGGCAATATTGGTCTCCACTTTTTAACTTCATATCCAGCTGCCTCTTTAAATCATTCAATGAAGTGCAAAAGCTGTCAATCCAGATCAAGTCTCACCAATGTACTCATTCTTGATGGGGAAAACATTCTTCCATTTTTTAATGTGGTAGACACTAATCTTAGTTCAACCTCTTTAAATTTAGGGATGCTTAGTGCATTTTCCTGGTATATCATCTGTATCATAGCTTTTCTTCTTTTGATTTTGCATGTATTTCGCAGAGATTGCTATGCCGCCATTTTATTTTGGCAGTAGTTGGGGGTTTCCTCAGTACATATCTAGTATATCTCTGTCATAGTAGCTTAGGAATTCTCATTGCCGACATTGTGATTAATTGTTGGGAGTTAGGTGAATGGGAAGGTTTTCTGTATGTGTATTTTGGAGGCTACGTCGACTCATTAAAGGAATATGGTCCCATGTAACCTCAAATAAAATCACTGGCCTTTTTCTTCTTCAGAATTTCATCACTCGGACTCTCATTTCAATTTGCATTTGCATCTTTTTGTAAGCATAACATCTGAGTTATTCGGTCAATTAGACTGCAAGGTCACAGCCAGATTGATGACATAGCATCTTCCACGGTTCCAGTTACTTAGAGATGATGGAGGCACGTCTATATGCACTTTTGTTTACAGTTATCCATGTGAGCTCTCATCATGATTTCCAAAGGTGCTACAGGCTGCAAAGCATTCTCTAATGAGATCATCACGACCCTCTATTAGAGTTCGACATGTTAATGGTAATTGTCAAGATAGCATACTAGTACTGTTAAAGATTAGTAGGATTACATGGTATGATAGATGTGTCTTCTCCCAGTTGCGGCAAGACTACCATAGGGACTAGACGAAATATATGTTGGGCGACCTAATGGCCATCCTTATTTCTCCGCTAGAAATAAGTCCTAGTTGGATTCAATAGATTTTGCCTGGGCCTCCGTATGAGCCTTCTCCATGGCCTTCACCCGAGCCATACCCAGATCCTCCATCATGCCCGTAACCTGTGCCTGAACCTCCTCCTCCTCCACCAATTCCACCGATGCCTCCGCCATTTCCACATCCCAAGCCACAGCCTGATCCATACCCACTTCCCCCACCAGGGCCACTCCAACCGGATCCTCCCCCTAAGCCACCGCCCCCTCCGCCAGCAGAACCATACCCACCATTTGATCCTCCTCCATACTCGCCTCCACTTCCACCCCAGAACCATGTCCGTCACATTGACCGCCATTGTTGTAGCTGGATCCTCCGCCACCTCCGAAGCCACTGCCACCCCCAATGCCACCTCCCCAACCCCTGCTCCATTTCCACCACTGTAGCCGCCGCCCATACCACCCACCTGACCCATAACCTCCACCTCCCTTGCCTATGCCCCCGCCACTACCAAAACCACCGCCTTCATCTCCTAATCCCCCAGCTGTCACCGTTCTGTAGGCAGCTTCTTCCCAATCCTTAACTTTCCTTTGCAACTCTTTGGCCTTGTCATAATCGTCACCTTTGCTCAGAAACCTCTTCCCCTACTCCTTCCACTACTAGGAACCGCAAGATGAACAAAATGAGGATGAAACCCATGCAGCCCCATACTGCTTTCCCATGACACCCTCTCGCCTATGATGCAAAATTCATATAGCCAAACTTAACAACCCCTTTGTATATTCTTACTCCGAAAAAACAATAGTAATAATAGAGCAGCAGGAAACAACTAGTAGACGAAAAAATATCAAAACGTCCGTCCTCACCCACAAATCCGCAAGTCTCTCACCTCTCTGTTTGTTGTCTTCGGTGTGCTAGTTAATAGAGTAGGGAAATGTTTAATGGCACGCTGAAGAAGCAACGTCTGAGAGCTTGAAGGACCGCGAACAGTAGCGCACACGCAAGACTTCGCTTAAAATGGATGCAGGGGAGATGGTCCTCGTCCTCGTCCTCGTGCACATAAATATGAGGGAGGTCCTCTTTTGTAGCTTGGGGGGGATAAACGAGTAGTCGCTGTAGAGAAGAGTGGAGTGAGTGGATGGGCATTGCACTGTGCAGGGGGTGGGGTGGGGTGAGTTGCGTACAAGTTGATTCTGGTGGTGAAAGCATTTCGCATGACCATGAAGGTGCGAAATGAGTGGCATGTGTGTGGGTATGGGTATGGAGGAAGAGGGTGCAACTCAAAAGAGATGATGACTACGCGATCGCTTTATTGGTATGTTATTGGTAAGTTTCATTTGCGAAACAAGATAATAAGAGGGTAGAACAACCGTGCATAATGGGGAGCGGCACGATTGGTTCTGATGTCGGTTTGCAATCGGCCTCAGATGAGGAATAGCTACTTCTATATCAGTTGTGAACCGAACGAAGGAGAATACGTGCGTCGTTAGTTCTAAAACTGGCAAAGTGCTTGTGGTGAGCCCTTGCGGTCTGAGGCTTATCTTTTGAGACAAATTTGGGTAGCTGGTTTCGCATTGAGACATGATCATGTACATGTGTTTGGAGTGCAATGAGAATGACGTGGTGTAAAATAGTTAATATGATCTAATTGGTTGATTTAAATTTTTGAATATTGGTAAATTCAATTTGATTTATTGACAAGCTCTAAAATAGCTGCTCCTTAGTAATTTCTCAAGATAAAGTATTAAGTTTCTATTGTGCATTCCACTAGATTTTTGCATATCGGTAGATGGATACTTCTTGTGCATTATGGCGCAATGTGACACAATCATGTGTGAGCTTTATCTGTTAAATGTTTTTTCGTCGTTATTTTAGCCACTTCTACAAAGCTTAGAAAAAAGTATATATGTAGCCAATGAATGTTCGATTTTGCATAGTAATTTATTAAGATATTAAAAGATTGTGATCATTTAAAAGATAATGAGTATTACAACAAAAGGATGTATTCCAACATATTCATCTTTCAGGTGAAGTTTATATATGGGAGTTAAAAGAATATTTTCCTATAAAATAAGTGCAGTATTTCACTTTATGTATTTGCACCTATAAGTAAGATAAGATTTACATAAGATGGAATTTTTTTTATAATGCATTGAAAGTACGTAAAATCCATAAAAACGCTCACACGTATGCCATTGCCAATTAGCCTAGGCATCCACCAGTCTTTTTAGCCCCGGAGCTAGAGGTCTACTTTTCCCCACATGTCTTTTATGGTTGGTCAGACCAACCTTACTAATTATATCTATTATTGATGATTATTATACATATATAATTAGTCTATATAAATATATCAATATATTAAGGATTAATACTCTAAAAATCTCAAATTAGTACATCTCGTAAATAAATTTACTCAAAATTAAAAAAAATTTATTATGAAAATCTCAAACCGATATACTTGTGATAAATTTATCTCAACCGACCATAAAAACCTTAAACCGGTATTACCCCACTAATTTATTTGATTACAAAAATCCAAAACTTGTACATTTATGACAAATATGCCCTCCGTTAAATTAGATTAATACCATAAAAAATCACAAATTTTGTATAACTATAATAAATGGAGAATAAAATCCTAAAATCAAGCACACTACCAATTTGTCACTATCATTCAATTTATTAATTTGACAATAAAATTTAATGGAAACTAATAAATGGTAAATTTATCACAAATATAATAGTTTGGGGTTCAAAATTAATTTATGATAAAATCATAAGTATACCGATTGGCGGTTTTCAGCTTTATTAACCCATATTTTAAATATGACAAAAAAAAAAAAAAAAGGAAGCGGAGAGGTGGCCCAGCCAGAGGGGGGGCCACTTTTATAAAATGGACTCCGCAGGTTTGAATCCTTGGGCCCCCATGTCCGTTTTCTTTTTCCCTTCAACCTCCAGCCCTTTTACCCCTTTCTCGTTTTCTTTTGCCAAATTAATTCTTTTTCTGTTCCACTATTTCTCTCCCTTTTTTTCTTAATTTTGGTTTCCTCTTTATTTTACGTATTTTATTTTTTCTATTCAATTTTATCTTTCCTTTTTCTTTTGTTTCTCAACCTATCTTTTAGATATAGGATTGTCCTTTAGTTACATATTTCCAAACCGACCCATGTAATTCTTATGAGTTTATGTTTTTCTTTTGCTATTGTTATATTTGTTATAGACCTTTTAAAATATTTGCAATGAACTCAAAATATGGAAATTTTGTTTGTCTTTCTTGAATATATGTATTATTCAAAAATGAAATGTAGAATAACAAAAAAGATTACTTCAATATTATTGTCAAATGATATAACTTATTGCGCCACGTGTCATTTTTTTATTTGTTTTATCACTGCAAATAGCGAATTTTTTATGTGTGATCTTTTATTGTTTATATTTGTTGTTCAAAGACGAAGATGAGGTTCATAATTTCTATGGAGTTAGTTTTATTTTTATGGAATTATTTTTTTTCTTATCAAAGTAATTCATTTATTGAAAAATGAGTAAACAGAGAATTAGTTTGACAAAAGAGTGTAAATAATGAATTAACTTTGATAAAAAAGGTTAGTTTCCTTTACCAAATTAATCCATTTTAGAGTTACTTATCGATGCATAAAATGACTTATTGAACAAAGATGTGTCTGAAATGGGCCAATACACCATGCCGCGTGTCAATTTGACCTAGCACTGCTAATAATGAATTTTATGTACCTATTTTTTACTATTTTTTCTAAGTACGAAAATAAAGATAATATTTTTAGAAATTATTTTATTTAAATTGGAAGTGATTTTTAGCAAATTAGTACATTTATTGACTTACAAAATGTTACAAGAATAGTATGAGATGACATCTTTGTGCGTGTTCGTATATATTACCTGCAATCATATTAGTATACAATGATCCTATTAAAGAAGAATAATATTGAATAAATCTTTGACCGGAAAAGTATAAAGAAAATATTTATTTTCTCCTGCGGCAATGCGTGGGCTAATCATAATACAGTACCAAGCAATATCAAATTTGGACCAATAAAACGTTTTTTTTTCGATTTCTTTGTAGGATATTTAGTGTGGCGCTGCACCGAACATGCCGGGTCCAGCAAATATCACAGGACACATGCTCACTTGTCACTACATCACATGGTCGACTAGATCGGTCTCAACCATTTTCAAAGAAATATGACCAGACACAATCCTTAGTGCTAATCTTGAATGATTCTATGTGTCCAAGGAGTAAAGCTTAGCACTGAGAAAATTGCGCCTTTAATGGATGTAAAACAGTGGAAGGTGGATAAGCAGAGAAAGAAGTGGCAACGTTACTACAAAGATGTAAAACTTCAGACAAATGAAGTCCTGAACTGTGAAGACTTGAACTTACCATGCTTGAACTTCGTACATTATCCCCATGTCCTTCCTCTTAGTTCACAATTCTCATCCTCAAAATCTCCCCCCTCCTTCTGCACAGCTCGCCATCGCCCTCGACCTTGAGCCGGCAAACAGCCACATGGCCTCCATCTGCTTGCTGATCATACGCGCTGCATAGTGCGGTATCTTTGCGTGTTTGCCCTCTTCTTCTCCGACCTCATGCACCCGTTGACAAACATCAAGCAACCATCGCTCTCTCTGCTCAGCCCTTTCATATCATCAGATCTTCTCCACAAGCTCTGCAGTGATTGTTCGGGCTTGACCTGACAAGCAGAGAGCTCTTGTTGTGTCTCTGATGGCAGAATCTGCATCTCCAAGCAACAAATGACACTCGGCCTTCGGTTGCAGATCACCATCCTTGTCCTTCCTCAGCCTCAATGGGCAAATCTCCAGTGCCTCGTTGTACTTCTCAACATGGCCTCCCTCTTATGTGACCTGCTCCAAAAACATGCTTTTTGCTTGTTGTTTTATGAGATCCACTAAGACCTCTCTTTCTTTAACCTTTTCTTGGGTCAAAAGTCTCTCCCTTTCCCTTTTTCAACCTTTACACCTTCATAGGCAACATTTCCTTCAGATGTTTTTCTTAGAGCGGTTTATTGGTAAGAGGCATTTAGGTATTTCGAAACATGCATGTTCAAGTCAATTATTGCATGTAAAATGAAACTGTTTTGATGATTTTGCTAATCCTAAATAGACTTCATGATTTTGTTAACGCAGAACTATAGGGGACCACTGAACACCGGCGACGGTGGCCTGACGGTACGAACTGATATTCCACAAACGCGAGGTCACGATCATAATCCATTAGTGATGGTAGTGCCTATATCTTGCCTTGCCCGTGATGGGAGCTCTGGCAGCTTGGTATTGGATGATGAGACTTGGCTACCCGAGATAACTAGGTTGCGAGTGGTATTGACGATGACTCTCAAGCGATCTGAAATATTTCAAGGCAGACGTGAAACTTTTTTACAATTACTCAAAAATGGTAACAGAGCATAGTCTCCTTGATTGCTCCTCGGTCTTTTCCTTTGCGACAAAGAAAAAGAAAATGTTCTCTGAGATGGCGTGGGGAGTTAAATAGAATAAAGATGAACTGTTAACTTCGGGACAAGGAAGTCAGATTGAAATGGATTGTAATCTGCCAACTCGAAAAACCCCAATTTTTGCATCTCTTCAGTCGCTGCTGTTGTTGGAGGTACGAAAGTTGCTTGCTTGACTTGAATGTAGACCTCACACTGACATCGTGATACAGATTAATCTTTTAGAGCATGTCACCAAAAAAAAAAAAAAAGTATAGAGCATATTAGCACAACTACCAAAATTAGTAGCTTTTTGTTTTTCTTTGTCAAGTTGCAAAAAGATGAACGTAAGCACATCAGTTGCCTACCTCAACAATGTTTGCATTTGATCACCGGGGAGATTTTGCCAAATGCAGAAGACAGTGGGATATTCTGCAAAGCAAGCACAGTTGAGAGACATCAGGTCAATGAGCTAGGGCCTAAGAAAAAGATATTTGGAAGAGAATACAACAAACGCTGATATTGCAGAAAATATCAATACAAGAGCAACAATTCTTCATGATTCTCACGCAAAGCATAGTGCATTTCCATAAGTGGAAAAAGCAATTTTTGGGCATGAAACAAAGTTCAAGATATATCATCAATAAAGATAGGCACATCCATGCATCATAATTCCTACACTGAGAGCAAGTCCATGTACGTATTATTTGTTTTGAGAACAAAGATTAGACATTGAGAGATATTCTATTGAATCCAACCCATCAATTACGATGAGTGGGATTTTTCGATGAGGTGCCAACAGTCACCGCAGAGTTTTGAGCACTGATCTTTCAGAATCTCTCATTGAATTATGAGGAATACATGGAGGGAGGGGGATGCTGTCCTCTATCAAGTACCTCAACATCCGGCAATTGTAAAAATATGACTGTTTGAGGGAGGGGAGATGCCTGCAAAGCCCACTTGATAGTCTTTTTCACGTTCCTCATTTTTTCATCCAAGGAGAGGTTAGAGAGGAAGGAAATAGGAGGCCCACGCATCTTATGTCCTCCGCTATTGATGGTTCTTCCATATTTTTCATATTTCTTATCCAAAATCCTAGAAGAGGACGATTAATTAGTCCTGAATAAAAATTACTTCCATGCATAATGAACAACTTTGAGAGTGATCAGACAAACAGAATTATATGCATATCCACCCGACAAAAGCAACAAAAAATGAACAGACAAGATAAGAACCAGGATCCTTCGCTTTCCTTTTCTCAGCAATTAGTGACCCTTTGATGATTTTTTTTTTTTTCGCTGAATAATTCTTACGATTATGTTAGCCCACACGTATGGGAGACACTAATCACCAATGATGGTGACTTATCGGTTCAGGCTTGATATTCTACGAATGTGAGGTCATGAGATCAAATGATTAGTGCAGGCTGATAACTCTTAAGAATGATTGACGTCTTTTTGGTATAACTGGAAAGCTCCGAATGCAGCAACTTTTAACCATAAATCACCAGATCCCGAGACCATCAGTAATACGAGATAAGAAAAACAATTTTGCAATGTGTTGCCTACAAGAATGTAAGAGAGCTATGTCATCGGTGGATGGATGAAAGGCGGGCGTGTAGTAAAATCTAAGCTAGGTTCGTGAATATCAACTGTGATGGGTCTGACATTAAAGAAACGAAACATGCTGTCGCTGGGATTGTTAGGAAGATGGAATTGGACTTTGAGGCATGAATACACTGTCTTTAAGAAACAAACTATTTACTAAAGCACTTTTCTATGTTTTACGAACAAACTAACAATGGCATTGTGGCCACAAATTGGGCAGGGGACATGGTTACCCGCAGGGATGTGGTGGTGCAAGTTAGATTTGCAGAGGAGGCTGAATTACTTTTTGTTGGAAAGAGCATTTGCAGGCAAAAGAGAAGCTGGCCCAAGGTTGTAGTGGAGATAGACGCAGCTGTGGTATCAAGGATATTATCAACTTTTGCAAGTAGTAAAACTAAAGACTAAAGGAAGCTCATGCTGGGATTCAAGCAGCTAAAGATCAATTTTTAGCTCTAAATTGTAGTCGTATTTCGTGAAAAGCAAATGTTTATGCCCATTGGGTAGCTTTGAAGAGGACGTGTTGTCAAAATTGGAAGTAATGGATGAGTACTGAGTTTGTTTGCTGGACAAAAAAAAACCCAACGAATTGTCATTCATTGACCTTAGTGGGTTGTTTTTGGAAATTCATGGGAAATATCTTTATGACAAAATATCAATTTGTATTACGCATCGAATAGAGGAGGGGAATCAAAATTGATGCCTTCAAAACCAAAACTTACCCTTAATCTGAGAAAACTGGCGGTGCATGGAAGAATCAATTCATTGGATCCGCACCCAATCTATCTTGATGAGAGGGATTTCTTGGATTAGGGGCCAATAGTCGCCAGTGAGTTTTGAGCATCTATCTTTCGAATCTCACATTTCTCTATGTACAATTCTTGGAGGGAGGGGAGGCCATCCTCTAGCAAGTACCTCACTTTGGGCAAGAGTCGATCCATAAATGTTTGAGAGAGGAGAGATGGTTGAGAAGACCGCTTGATAGTCTTTCAACATTCCACATATTGCAAATGCGAAGATACAATAGAGAGGAAGGGAAGAGAAGACTCCACGCATCCGTGTCCCTCCGAAGGAAACCATACCTTCTCTCCCTCCTCCCATGCAAAGTCAATTAACATACACCGGAGGGATGTGAGTAGGTGTAAGCCCCATTCTCTCATTGGCTGCTTTAGATTCTCGCACCCTCTTATTAAAAGGCGATGCAAATTGGGAGGCAAACCTCCTTTGGGGAAGCATTTGATATTTTGGCAATCCCGATGAATAGCGTCTCGAGGATGTAAGATGATGCCACCGATTTGGTAGAGACTTTATCTTCGGACAATTACTAATTATAAGACACAACAGGGTGATGGGAAGGGAAGGAATTCCTCTATCTCCAATCTTGGACAATTACTTATATCCAAATGAGGGAGATGGGAGAGCGTGTGAAGGCACTGTGGTAGGCTTCCTAGATTTGGATAGCCATCAATTGTCATTTCTTTGAGTGATTCTATGGTGATCATTTCCACTGACTCCACTCCCTCGCACTCACAAATACAAATTTTCTTCAAAGCAGTAAGTCTATCGTTTGGCAAATAAAAAAGATATTAGAGAATCACAATTTACATAATCCGCAGATACTCAAGTTGAGATATCAGGTTATTGTTGTTAGGGTCATCTAGAGGAATGGTTGGTCCCAAGATTTTGGACACTCCTAATGATCAAATGTTTGAATGTGTGCATCTTGCTTGGAAGCTTTTCTAAACTTATGCAATTACTCAATTCCATCCTTTCAAAGTTGCACGGCAGCTCTATTTCTCCTTCTCCCATACAAAAGATGTGAATCGAGGCGCTTTCAATGGCTAATTCTTGAAGGCAAGTAAGATTTAGCATTATACTCATCTTGCCACAAGTATGTAATCTTGTCACACCGTCCTATATGAAGCTGCTTTAGCTTGACCAAGCACCTCATAAACACATGATCAAAGCAAACTAGCTCGGCAAGATTTTCAATTTTGAGAATGGTCAAAGAAGTTAGGTTGACCAAGCTCTTTAAGATTGTTAGAATCCTCAAGGTATAACTCATGGAGAGATGGAAAACAAACCTCATTAAGTTGAATTATTCAAATGCGGACATGAATGGATTTCAAGTTTTATGAGACAATCAAGTTGATGAGGTAATGTCTCATCAATGAAGGACAACCTGCACTAACAAGATGTTGAAGACAGGGAGAATGAGACTTCTTCTTTTGGGCCCCCAACATAAGGAGACCAATCCTTCCATGCAGACATCTCCTTGAACTTCAAAGTGATTAAGGATGAAAAAGGCCTTTTATCTCCGTAAAATTCAGAGCCTATCTTTCTTATTGTATGCAGATCTTCAAGAGATAATTCCTTAAGTGAAGGTAGTTGTCCAAATGGGGGCAACAATGTAACATTATGACAGCCTCGCAAGCACAAAGACACCATCTTAGAATAAGATGGACCATCTAACCATGAGGGAAATATTGCACCACCATAGTTCAAAATATTGAGATTTTCAAGATCAATGTGAGGTCGTAGGAAGTCAAGCACTTGTGCTTCCCGCTCATGATTCTGAGATTTTCCAAATTTTCATCCCAATGCAAGGATAAGTTGGTAAGGCCTTGCTTTTGATGCAAAGTAGCATCAATTGCATCTCTAACTTTTCCACCTTTTGCAATTCTGATATGAATAATTCTCCTTGAAGATGTGGCAAATTCTTTAACTCCTCTAACTGTGACCCTTTCTCTGGTCGTACCACAAACTTGGACAAGATAATAAGATTTTTAAATTACCGATACCCAACGGCATCTCTTTAAGACTCCTCATATCTCTAACATCAAGAAACTGTAAATTGGCCAATTTGTGATGCCTTGAGGCAACTTTGAAAGTTTTTGACAACCTCTTAAAATCAAAACTTGTAATTTGCACAAGCTGACAATTGATTCAGGGTAGCCTTTTGATATCGGTGTATGAGAAATTGAGATATCTAAGATGTTTTAGATCACCAATGCAATTTGGTACCTCTACAATGTCACAATGACATATTGAGAGCACCCCAAGTACTTCAATTCCATTAGCAAGTCATGTAGCACCTTGTTGGAAATAGAGAAAGTGTCCCTCTAAATCCATTGTGCAGTAGCATTAAAGTTCTAGTACCTTCATTCGGTGATATTCTCTTAAGCATTTTGATGTAGCAAATGCGATGAGATGAATGATGCATAACGAATTTTCCCAAGAGATGCGTCTTCTTCATTAGCTACCAAGTGAGACTCCCCAGAGCTAAAGTATGCATTTCCTGCAATTGACTTTGCTAGATCATTCAAAAGATCATGCATTGAAAACTTAGATGCGTTGACACTTGATTGTTGAAGAAATGATCTAGATACTAACTCATCAAAGTAATTTCGTCCTAATCTGAAATTATTCCCCTTTACTTTTTGTCTATCTAAAAAGCTCTCGGCTATCCATAAGAGTACCAGCTCATCTCTCTCAATTTCGTAATCCTTGGGAAATATTGCACAATAAGTAAAACATCTCTTCAAATGGCAAGGAAGATGGACATAACTCAAGTTCAAGACAGGGAGAACCTCATCATTCTCTGCCATCGGAAGATCCCATATTCTGTTATTTAAGGTATCTTCCCATTCACTGGGATTCCTTTTATTACGTAGGGCACCGCCTAGCATCTTAGCCGCCAAAGGTAAACCTTTACATCTTTCAGCTATTTTCTTACCTATTGTTTTAAATCCGGATGGCTTCAAAATTTGTTGCTCCAAGAGCATGAAAGGCTAAGCTTGTACAATTATCAAAGGACAATTCCTTCAAATGATAGGGTGATGCTCTAGTTATGGAAACAACAGCAAGGTTGCGAGTCGTAATGATGATCTTACTCCCCTTAGCCCCCCGCTTCAAACGGCTTTTAGAGGGCAGTCCATTTTTCATATTTCTCATTCCATACATCATCTAAAACCACAAGA
Organism: Eucalyptus grandis; assembly: GCF_016545825.1. Lineage (NCBI taxonomy): Eukaryota > Viridiplantae > Streptophyta > Magnoliopsida > Myrtales > Myrtaceae > Eucalyptus > Eucalyptus grandis. The sequence goes on along the minus strand of NC_052617.1, from coordinate 32,807,577 downwards.
AACTTCTTCCCGAGATAGATTGCCCTTCAACTTAACTTGAAGCCCGTTAAGATCTTCACCTCGGCATGACAACCGGTGATTGACCGCAAAATAGTTTTGTTATGTGAAGAACATCAAAAACATCCGACACAAACCCACGCTCTCTTCTCGAAACATCTATATACTCTAACATCATTACACAACCGTTGAGCCAAGGCCGTTTTTCCAACACCACCCATCCCAACTATGGGGATCATGCTCAACTTGGCATCGGAATTTTCGACTTCACTAATTAATAGTTTGAGTATTTGTGCTTCTTCCTTCTCTCTACCATAAAACTTAGGCTCTGGCAAAGAAGGGGTTAGATCCCTTTTGTTTGTGTAGTTGGATCTGTCCACAACATTCTCTCTTAAGCTTAGACGAGCCTTCCTAGTGACAATCACTTTCAACCTGCCACTAATATCTTGCACCTTGGTTTCAAACATGAGTGAGCCTAGGTTTGGATTCGATCCGGGAGGATTTATCTTGGCCAAAGAAAGAGAACTTCCATTTTCCAGACGTTTGCTTGTGTTGGATTCTGCCTCCAACTTAACTCCGAGCCACTTTGATCGCTAACTCATCAATCAAGTCTTCCATATCATAGGCCAAGTCCCTAACATCATCTAGCCACAGCTTCACTAGAGGGTTACCACTAAGTTGCTTGTCTTCGCATCAATCAGCACTACATTGATTGTGCCCAACATCTCATTCCACTCCTTGAGGAGAGCAGTGCTAATTACGTTCATGTTGTGCATAGACTAATGCGAGAGAAGTCAACTTGCTGAATAGGACCTGAAAGAAGGAACCCATAAAGGAACCCAAACGATCTCTCCCATTGTCATGGTTGAATCGGTCATCAGAGAGAACAACATAGGTCTTATGTTGAAGTGAGGTAAAAATGAGTCAATGGAGAGAGAAAACTATGAAGTCTAGGAAGATCAACACGTTCATTTACCAAAAAGGACATAAAAAAAACCAAGACTTTCGAGGAATGCACACCAAAGGTTAGACAAATCAAAACAAAATAGCTTTTGTCCACAGGTGCTTGTTTCGTCAATTGTTCTTCTTTTTCTTCATATCGAGACTTTTCTTGTGAGCATCCAAAACAGAGGATAAAATTTGAATTTTCTATATACGACTGACTTAGAGCACACGCCTATGTTTGTCAAAAACTTCAGTGCATATTAGTGTTTTGTTGACATTGTCCGCATCCATATGTTGTTAGTATACTTGAAATTTCAATGCTTTTTTTTTTTTTTTGCTTTATTGGTGAGTATGCGATCAATATAGGCTTTTACATAAGATATAAGAAGATTACTGATTCCTCCTTCAATGAGGATGATCATGTGGAGACGTCAAAGACGTTTGTTTTTTCTTTTGGGGGGGAGGGGGGGGCGGATCAAACCACCATATGCTTTAGGTTGTGAAGTTCTAGATGCATCAGTTTGGGACAAAAAGAGAGCAAATAGATAGGTATTACTTACCTGTTCCGAGTAGACTTCCTGGAGCAGACCAGTGAATGTGATTAGATCAATTACAACGATCCAACAAGCACGAGCTCTAGGTTCGAATGAGTAGGAGGAGAACACTATTGAGCACGAGCTCTAGCTTCGAATGAGCAGGAAGAGAGCACTATTGGGCCAAGAGATGAGCATAGGTCATGGTGAAGCCAAGTGATAATGAATTAACGGAGAGAGAGAAAACTATAAACCATAAAACTCAAGAGGACCGTGAGGTTCACCTACCAAAAAGTTTCAATAAAGGAGAAGACTTTCAATGATGCTTTCTATCCACGAGTGCTTTGTTAATGTAAATAAACCATAAAACTCAAGAAGACCGTGACTCGACTGGACTGTATGTTATGACTAGATAGTGAAGCAAAAGCGAAGAGAGCAAATGAAAAGGACAGAGCCTTTGTAGGACGCAAATTAATTCCTTTTCACTTCTCACTCCTCCTGGTACAAGCTGATATTCCCCATCCGAGGTCACTAGGATAACCCACTAGCGATGATAGTGCCTGCATCTTGTCTTGTCCATGACAGGAGCTCTAGCAGCTTGGCGAGGTTATAGTGATAGGACTTGCCTACCCTACATAAATGGTTTCAAGTGGTACTGGATGAACGGCCTTCTCACAATCTTAAATCGAAATTCATTGTGGCAAAAGTGAGGCTTTCATGATCACTTAACATACCGACAGAGCATAGTCTACCTGATTGCTCATCTGTGTCTTTCCTTGATAACAGAGAAAAAGAAAATGCGCTTTGAGATGGTGTGGCAATTTAAATAGAAGAAGAAGATAAACTATGAACTTTGACAAGGAATCAGGTTTAAATAAATTATAGTCTGCAGGGTTCATTCAAATTTAGTTGTCACATTCACCAACTTGAAAACACTTGTTTTAAATCCTATTTTGTGCATCAATATAGTAGCTGCTGTTTACACCGATATTATCGGTACACCTACCAAAATAAATAGCCTTTTGTCTTCTTTTGTCAAGTTGCAGAAGATAAACATAAGCACATCATTTGCCTATCTCAACAGCATTTGCATTTGATCCTCCTTAGAGATTTTTCCAAATAAAGATGACAGTGGGATATTCTGCAAAACAAGCACAGTTGAGAGAATTTAAGTCACGAGGCTAGGGCATTATAAAAAAAAAAGATCTTTGAAAGAGAAATATAACAAGCGCTGAAATTTCAGAAAAGATCTTTGACAGTGGGATATACTGCAAAACAAGCACAGTTGACTCATCGATTTCTGGCGACGGCGAGCCCGCGGTGACGGCGGCACGACGGCATCGAGAACGCGACACTTGTGGCTCAAACGGAGGCTCGACAACGGCGGTGGTGGCTCTTGAAGCTCACGGCCGATGGGAGGCTCGGTTCGAGCGGTGGCTCGCAGCAACTTGAAGCAACGGCAGCACGGACGGCTAAGAGGCAATGAGCGAGCGGTGATGTCGGGCGAGCGGCGGCGCGACGGCCCTTGAAGCTCATGGCCAAGGGGATCGTGGATGGAGACGCGGCCCTTGCGGTTCCTGCCATGGCGCCACGCAATCCCGTCTGCCGAAGGTGGGGAGGCCAAGAGGTGGTGATGATGATGGTGAGGGGGAGTTGGGCGTGGAGCGGCGATGGTGTTGGTGGGTGAAGCGGCAGCCAGCAAGAAGAAGAAGAAGTGGGGTTCAGCCGAGAGGGAAGGAAAAGAAGAGAGAGGGAGAGAGAGAAGGACAAAAAGAAGGGGGGCCGCACAGCGAGGTAGCATGAGGGGAAAAGGGGAGAAAAGAAAGAGAGAGAAAGAAAGGGGAAGGGGGTGGATGGCAGAAAAAGGCGGGAAAGGAAACGTAAGGAGTGAAGGAGGAGAGAGAGAAGAAGAAGACAAAGAGGGGAGAAGGGGGATGTCACAATGAACGAGCCCATGCAAGTATTATTTGTTTTGAGGAATAGTCCCTCGTGTGAAACAATGGTGGACTTGCCGGACCGCGTTAGCATTATAACTAGGGCTGAGCGCGGTTCCCGAGTTACGAAGCCGGAACCAGAACTGAACCGGAGGAGGGTCCGGTTTGGTTCCCCGGTTCCAAGGGGGATCGGTTCGGTTCCGGTTCCGGTTCCAAGCTGGGAACCCGAACTGGAACCCGGAGGAACCGGTCAGTTTCGGAACCGAACCGGTTACTTAGGGCAGAAAAAAACTCGACCTTGGATGTTCTAGTAACTTGTATGTGATTTTCTAGTTGAAGTTTGGCTTTCGCCTCTAAATGAAAGTTGTAAAGGACTTCTTGGAGTATAACATACTCAAATTTGGGACAAAACAAACAAGTATAAGTGGGTGAAATCGTTATTCTTTGGAAAGACTGGATCTGGAGATTTTGGGACCGACCCTTGATGAATTCATGGACTGTAAGGCAACCTTTTTGTCGAAATTTCACTTCAGTTTCTTAACAAAAGTTGTAAAGGACATCCGGAGGTACAACATATCAAAAATTTAGAGAAAACAAACAAGAATAGGTAGGTGAAATCGTGGTCCTTTGGAGATGGTTAGATCTGGAATTACGGTACTACGAACAGGGATTTTAACCGTCCATATTTAATTATATAGGACGAATTTGACTTTGATGTTTTCATGAAGTATCTACCTTATGGTCTTGGCTATCACATAGTCGAATTTCATAATTTTTGAAGGTCATTTGTGTATTTAATCGGAAATGTTTCTAAAACTGTGCAATCTGATGTGTTCGGATCTTGTAAGTTGCAATACGTGGACTATATCATTTTTTATGAGGTTCTTTTGGAAATGTGTTCTGCATAAAATGTCTCTCTTCATGTCTTCCCTACAACATATTTAAATTTCGTAATTTTTGTAGTTCATTTGCCTATTTAACCAAAAATGTTTCAAAAACTGTGCAAGTAGAGAATAGGAAAAGTAAATCGATTTTATCTTTTAATCCAGAACGAATTGGACTACGATTTCTTCATGAAACTTGTACCTCTAGGTCTTAAATACAATGTGTCCGAATTTCAGAATTTTCTGAGTTCATTTAAGGGTTTAATCAAAATTGTTTTCAAAACTTGTACCTCTAGACATTCTTGTTCTAGTGGTGTTTTATTTCTACTTTCTAGTTTGCTATTTGTTTTGAAATTTCTAATTATATTCTATTATTGTTGTGCAGTGCGAAGTTAATGTATCAAGATAACATGTCAATGGAAAGTTACCGTGTAGTATACGCGTACATTATATTTTTTTTTTGGTAACGTGCGCATACGTTATATTTTTTTTTGGTAACGTGCGTGCACGTTATAGTTTTTTTTTGGTAATGTGCGCATACATTATATTTTTTTTGGTAACGTGCGCATATGTTATAGTTTTTTTTTTTGGTAACGTGCACATACGTTATAGTTTTTTTGGTAACGTGCGCTTACGTTATAGTTTTTTTGGTAACGTGCGCGTACGTTATATTTTTTTTGGGTAACGTGCACATATGTTATAGTTCAAATCTGAAAATAACAACAACAAAAAAAAAACCTATTGGAACCTGGAACCGACCCTGGAACTTGTGACAGGGTAGGTTCCAGGTTCTCGGTTCCCACGGGTAGGTTCCAAGTTCCTCATTTTGAGGAACCTGTACCCGAGGGTAGGTTCCAGGTTCCTAGACGGAACCAAACCGGAACCTGGAACCGCTCACCCTAATTATAACCGTTTAATTGTCTGCTTCCTATCAAACAAAACAGAGCAACCCAAAAATCTAGCTGGTTTGTGGCAAATTATGTGAAGCTTGTCCATGGACAAACATGAACTTCCTAGCGTCGAGTTGAGGATTCGTAATAGAAATGGATTTTGAGCAGCGATAGTAACATAACGACAAGTGTGGAAGAGAAAGAAGTCCGAACCATTACCTAAAGAATAAAAATTAGACATTGGAGAGAAATCTTCTTATTGAATCTAACTCAATCAATTACAATGAGTGGGATTTCTTGGATGAGGTGCCAATAGTCACCTTGGAGTTTTGAGCATTGATCTTTTAGAATTTTACATTGCATTATACCAAATACTTGAAAGAGGAAGCAAAGCCATCCTCTGGCAAGTACCGGTAACTATAAAAGATAGCTGTTTGAGAGAGGAGAGATTTCTACGAAGACCACTTGATAATCTTTTCATGTCCCTCATATTTCTCATCCGAAGAGAAATTAGAGACAAAGGAAACATAATACTCCATGCTTCTTACATCCTCCACCGTTAATAGTCTTTCCACTGTCCTCATATTTCTCATCCAAAAGTCTAAGACAGGATGAGCAATTAGTCCTAAATAAAATGATCCTTCATGCATAATGAAGAATTGCAAGAGTGATCGAACAAAATTATACACACACCTAATTGACTCCAACAAAAAATGAACCGGGATACCCTGTTGATGATTTTTATTTTTTGATGACTAGAAAATTCCTATGATTATGTTAATTAACAAGTATGGGAGACACTAGCAATGGACACTTATTCGTACGGGCTAGTATTCTACAAATGTGATGTTAGGAGATCGAATGACTTGGTATAGGTTGATAACGCTTAAGAATGATTGCCTACACCTATTGGTATATCTGGAACACTCGAAATGCAATAACCATTAAACATAAATCACTCCATACCGGAACTGTCACTACACAAATTAGAAAAAGGCCTTTTATACTCTGTTGCTAGTTAAAAATGTAAGAGAGCTAAGTCATGATTGGTGGACGAAAGGCAGGGTCTGTAGAGTAACCTGAGCTAGGTTTTGTGAAGATTAACTGTGATAGGAGCTCTGGCAGCTTGGTGGGGATATAATGACAAGACTTGCCTACCTAAGATAATTGGATTGTGAATGGTATTGTATGACGACGTTCTTGCAATTTTAAATGAAAGTACTTCATGGCAGACATGAGACTTTTAAGAAAAAGAACTTCCTTGTGCTGGATTCTACCTCTGACTTGGCTTGAGCGGATTCCATCTCGAACTCATCGAGCAAGTCTTACATGTCATTGGCCAAATCCCTAAAGTTGTTTAGCCATAGCTTCACTCGACAATTACCGCTCAGTTGCTTTTCCTCTCCATTATCTAGCATTACTTTGATTGTGACCAGCATCCCCTTCCACTCATCAAGGAGGGTGGTGCTGATTCCTTCTCGATGCACATAATTCAATGCCAGAGAACTAAACCTATCAAAGAGAACCTACAAGAAGGAACCCGAAACAACATCTCTAATGGCCATATTTGAATCGATCCATCGTAAAGAATAACAAATGTTATGATGAAGCAAAGCGATAATGAGTTAATGGAGAGAGAAAACTATGAAGTTTGGGAAGCTCAAGACTCTTACCTATCAAAGGGAAAAAGTACCAAAAAATACTTAAACCTATTGCATTTGTATCAAATCAGTTCTAAATATTTTCACATTGGTATCAGATTCAGTTCATCAAGCCAATTTTGAAAGTATTGATGTGGACACCAGCCATTCAACCAACGCTGACATAACAATTTTTTTTAATATTTTATTTTTATTTTTCAAATATTTTAAATAATTTTTTTCTTTTTCTTTTTCTTTTTCTTTTCTTTTTGCTCTTCTTCCTCCTTGGATCCCTAGAGTGGCCGACGAGGCTCTAGTAAGGCCAGAGCAAGGTTGGCCTCACCCGTGGCCCTAGGCAAGGACCATGACCCTCGCTAGTTGCCGGCATAGGCTTCGTGGCCCTTGCCCAATGGTCAACAAGCCTTGTCGGAGCCTCATTGGCCAATGCAGGGATCCAAGGAGGAAGGAGAGGGAAAAAGAAGGAGGAAAAGGAAAGGAACAAATTAATAAAAATTTTGAAAAATAAAAAAAAATAATTAAAAAATTACCACGTGAGCGTTGGTCGGATGGTCAACTTTCATACAACGTCAACTAACCAAAATTGGGTGGAAGGACAAAATTGATACCAATATGAAAAAGTTTAGGACTAAATTGATCAAATTGAAATGTTTAGGACTGAATTGGTACCAATACAATAGGTTTATGGCTTTTTTTGCATTTTCCCCTTTATCAAAGAGATCAAACAAACCACCCCATGTGGTGGTGGCGTTGGTTTGAGCTTTGTCCTCCTCATGATGGAGACAAGTTCAAATCTCAGCGTCGTCATTTGTGGACCTACCTATGGCATTAGGGTGGTGGTTCCTTGGCGTCACCCCCAGGATTTATCCGTCAACTGCCAGTTGTACGGAGTATCCAGGTAAAAAAAAAAAAAAAAAGAGATCAAACAAAAACTAAGACTTTACAAACAAAACAAAAACAAAAACTAAGACTTTTTTTAGGGATGTAAGAGGTTAGACAAATGAAAAGAAAATATTTTTTTTATCCATGAGTGCTTGTTTTGTACTATCTAGAGAATATCCCAGCGACTTTGATGGTTTTCCACGGCCAAAGTTTGAAGGAATTTGTGTAATTTTCTCCTTTTTTAATGATTTTCTCCAGCATACGCTCACAAATAAAATTCGGATTTAGGTGTTTGGGGACATTAGTTTTAAAATTTCTAATTGGCGGAATCTATGTGCCCTTTGGTAGGCAGGCTCTACAGTAACACACGTCTTTTCAGAGAAGTTGCAGTTTCCTTTCTGAAATTTGTGGGCGATTGTGATTTCTACCTTACCTATTATAAAATTTTTGCTAGGAAAAATTAGTATTCATTTCTTATTGCAAATTCATAATTAAGATTCACGGTTCACATTCAGATTTACAAAAGTTATCCTTTTCACAACTGGATTTGCACAGTGATTGCAAATGTCCAATAAAAAAAGAAAAATAAATTGCTCTCCTAAACATTGGCACCAATAAGTCTCATAAATTAATGGATTCCTTTTAGCCAAATGAGCTACTTGCTCACCCCGACTCTCTGCATACTTCTCTCCACACCTGCTTTATTTCTTTAATACATTGATGTCATCACGTTTTCCCCGTAAATTTCAGGTAGGCACAGTCAAAATGATCAAACGTAGAACTATAATCAGCCTGAGGGAAAAGCAAGAATTTAGTTTCCGCGGATCCAAACGCAGTTTTTGAAAATCCTGACGTAAATTGTGATTATGACATACTAAGAAATGCGAATGAAAGCTTTCTATTTCCTTTTGGCACCGGAAAATAAGAGTGCGTTTAGTAATATTTCTATTTCTGAAAACAATTTATTTTCAGAAATAAATTTTTATTTCTATTCTCTGGAATAAATTCTAAATAAAACTACGCATTTAGTAGCTGTACAAAATTGGGAAAATATCACAAATAGTCCATAAACTTTCATTTAATGTTCAATATCGTTCATAGACTTTCGATTTGCTCAATTTAGTCCCTGAACTATCAACAAATGTCCGATCTAGTCTCTAAATTATTTGTAAATCGACCAATTTCATCCTTCCATTAGTTAAAGTTAACGGAATTAGCTTATGTGGCTTTTAGTCTCTTAAGTATAAAATAGAAATGACATGTGGAAAATCCACATGGGAATTACCATTAAAACAAGATAAATCACCGTCTAAAATAAAGAAACACAGAAGCGCTCCTCTCTCTGCTTTTGCGATTGTTCTTTTCCTCTGCAGCTGGTCCCAAAACCTGTATCAAGACACGAAGAAGAAGATCAAGACACGAAGGAGGAGGAGGAGGAGGAGGAGGAGGAGGAGGAGGAGGAGGAGGAGGAGGGGAGGAGGAGGGAGGGAGGAGGAGGGAGGAGGAGGAGGAGGAGGAGGAGGAGGAGGAGGAGGAGGAGGAGGAGGAGGAGGAGGAGGAGGAGGAGGAGGTAAGGGTTATAGTCCATTAGAAGTACTATCATGAACTCTATCTCGTCGCACAAGAGAATTTCCTTTTGCCTGGAGTGTTGTCTCGGGCATAATGCTTCCAATGAAGACTCAAGTCTATACGTGAGGGGGTTCTACAAGGATGATGTGTCCTAATGGCTCCTCCATGTCTGTTATTTACGGTTAATTAGGGCTTTCTTCAAGGATGGGTTAATTGAGGCTTTCTCGAAGATGATAATGCACGGTTTATCTGGCTTGAACAATGCGTGGTTATGACATAAAGTGTGAATAGTTTATTTGAGTATGTTGTGTTATGCAATGCCCTATAAGAGTATTGAAACAATATTGAATGCACGTCAAGTTTTGCTTTATTAAACAATAGAAATATAACAGTTGGGACCACTGTATGGGACCACTGTTATGCAATTTACAGTGGTCCCAACTTGCCATAGTTTTAGGTTGTAGCTTTTTCATAGATTTTTAGACGTGACCCCATTTGTCTTTATTTTGTTGTCTTTAGATTATACTTTTGATGTTTGTTTGTTCTTATTGTATAAACAATAGAAATATTTTGATTGGTGTCCTTTTCCCTTTTTAGTTTAGATGATTTCTATGCATAATTTTTTGCGGATTTACATGGCTGATGAGACGTTCTGATTTACTCTATGGGTTGGGGGTAAGTTTATTCATGATAGAATAATAGAGTATGTGGATGGTTATAGCAGTGAGTGGCTTTATGATCCAGACAAAGTAAGTTACTTTGAGATTTTGCACTTGGTACAAGATATGAACTACTCTAATATTGAGAACCTCCACTACTTAATGCCGGGAAATAATTTTGAGAATGGTTTAAGAGTAATTGAAGATGACACTTCGGTACAAGAAATGATAGGATTTTGGGAAAAAAAATTCGGTACATGTGAGATATTTATTGAACATAGCAAAGACATGAGTGTTGGAATTGGTGATGGGTTAGCCAAGGGATTAATGAACGTAGAAGAAGATGAGGGAGCTGCAATGCTTATTGAAGATGATGATGATCTTGTTGAGGTGCCATGGTTATCTAACAATGAAGAAGAAGAACTTCAAGTGGCTAGGGGAAAAATTAGAACTTTTAAGGGAGATAATGCATATGGTGTTGCTAGGTTGGTAGAGATACCTAGTAAAATAAATGTAGAAGTAGAACAAAAAAGGAGGAGGAAAGAGGCTATAGCAATCCATTGTGAAGATAACGTTGAGCTTGAGACTGAATGCTTTGACTCAAGTGGCTCTAATTGGAGCTTTGTCACAGTGATGAGGAAGAACTAGAGGTAGAAGAGGCTGCTAGAAGGAAGAGCACAGATGTGCAATATGATGAAACCATAGAAATACCTCACTTTGCACTGAATATGGTGTTTGATGGCCCTAAGCAATTTAAGGAAACTATCAATAAATATGCATCTACCAGAAGAGTTAATATTGATTTTATCAAGAATGACAAGGTGCGAGTAAGGGCAAAATGTAAGGCTAAAAATTGTGATTGGTTAATTTATGCGGCTAGAGATAACAAGACCGGCTTGTTTCTAGTGAAAACTTTCAAGGATGAACACACGTGCTCCTAGTCTTTCCCAGTGAGGAGGTTCACATCTACATACATGGCGAAGCATTATCTAAGTTTGTGGAGGGTAGCTCCTTCAATGAAATTGCAGGAGTTCAAGAGAATTGTGCGAGAGCAAATGAGCTTAGATGTTACTATCAGCCAATGTAGAAGGACTAAGGAAAAGGTAATCAGAAGACTAAATGGGATGTATTCCTATGAGTTCAGCAGGTTGTGGAGTTATTGTGAAGAAATTATTCATAGAAATCCCCGAAATACCATGAAGGTATAGTTTCTAAGAGAATCCCCAAATTCAAGACCCATCTTCCAACGAATTTATGTTTGCTTTGATGCTGTAAGAAAGGGATTCCTTAAAGGTTGCAGACCTTTGATAGGGTTGGATGGATGTTTCTTAAAATGAATGTTAAAGGGCGAGTTATTGATTGCTGTTGGGAGGGATGCAAATAATCAAATGTACCCTATCGCATGGGCTATTGTGGAGGTCGAGAATAAAGATTCATGGGGCTAGTTTGTAGAGGCCTTGAAGTATGACCTTGGCACAAAGGACGGTATGGGATACATAGTGATCTCAGATCAATAGAAGGTAATTTTATTACTCTTTCTTCATTTTGTAGTTTTCATGTGTGACATATTGTAAATTCATTATATAAATGATAATATCATGGAGTCGTTGTAGGGGTTTGTGCAAGTACTGGGAGGAGATGTCATTGGCTGAGCACCAACGATGTGCAAGACATATCTATGCGAATTGGCGTAAGAAGAATGGGGTAACAATTGTCGCAAGCAATTCTGGATGTGTGCAAAGTCAACTACAATTCCTCAATTTGAAAAGCATCTTGAAGAATTGGGTAAGATGAGTAAGATAGGAAAAAGCTGACTTGATGAGGATTGCTCCAAAATATTGGTGCGAGGCTTTTTTTAAAACTATATGCAAGTCAGATATTATGGATAATAACTTGTCATAAGCATTTAATGGATCGATATTGGAAGCTAGACACATGTCTATCATATCCATGCTTGAGGATATTAGAGAAAAGATTGTCACAAGAATGCATGAGAAAGGAGGTGCATGTCAAAGATGGAAAAGAGACATTGCACCTAGGATATTAGAGAAAATAGAAGACAATAAAAAGGAAAGTGCCTTTTGTCATGTGCTTTGGAATGGAGAAGACGGATTTGAAGTGCGCCATAGGAATGACAAATTTGTGGTGGACATAAGAAACAACTCATGTTCTTGCAAGGCGTGGGACTTGAGTGGCATTCCATGCCCTCATGTAATCTGTGTCATTCTATTCAAAGGGGAGGAGATAGAAACTTTTGTCGCCCATTGGTACAAGAAGGATAGCTATTTAAAGACGTATAGTCACTACTTGGAAGCAATGAATGGTGATAACCTTTGGCCTTCTATTGATAAAGAACCTTTAGTGGCACCAATGCCTCGGGTTATGCCTGGTAGGCCTAAATGGAAAAGGATAAGAGAGGAAGGAGAATCTAGAAATGGGTTCAAAGTGTCAAGACAAGGCAAAAAACTCATATGCCATTTGTGCTTCAAACGAGGCCACAACTCAAAAACTTGTCCATTGAAACAAAATGAAAAGGTAAGGTTTATTTACTCTGTGTCTTTAGTCTCTGTTTGTGTCAATATTTTCTGACTTCATTTTCTTAATGGACCGGATGAAGAAATACTGGGACAAAGAGAAGCCAACCCACTTGTTACAAAGATGCATCATAACAATGCCACCACTCGAGAGGTACTCTTGACCTTACTTTTAAGTAAGTGACTATGTGCTCGAATAATTACAAGTGTCATTTTAAATTGAGAGTTGATCTTCTTAATAGCCTGAACTAGAAGGTAGTCAATCCATTTCTATACTAAGAAAAACTGACCACGATGTGGTCGATGTGAAGAAGGTGGAGAGCGCATCATGCAAATTTATCACTATAACGGTACTAGAGGTATAACTTTATAATAGAAAACTGTTGTTATGTAAAGATTTGACATTTGATTATTTGATTGATTGATGCATTTCTTTTGTCTAGTAGCAAAAGGCAAACATCATGAAAAAGAAGCAAGAAGAAAGGAAACAAGCTGAGTAGCATTTGAACAATATTGGAAGTGTTGGATCAATAAGATCTCCAAGAAAGAGGCAAATTGACTAGAAGTAGCTGTTTGAAGAGTTGGAAATGGGACATGCTCTAGTACTTTTTGTTGATATGATACTCTTGTATTTAAGACCAAGAGATATGTTTTTTTTTTCTTTTTGGTAATTTAGGAAGCATTTAAGATGTGGCAATGTTGTTAAGAGAACAAGCATTCTGGGTTGTTTTTTATAGTACATTCAATATATGAAAAGAAATGCAAATGGCCTTATTTTTGTCTAATCTATTGCTGTTAAAGATTACACTCAATACTCTTGAATAGTTGGCTTGCCTGCGGCTGTTTGTTTGTGAGTCCCCCAATCTCTCTAAACAAGGTTGGTGTTTTACTTTCTGCTGCTCCTTCCCAAATAAGGACCATGAAAGTTAGCAATCTTTCTCTCAGTGCATTCGAGCTTAATATAGAGGAGTTCTTTTCATTTTTAGGTGAAATCGAACATGTTAAAATGCAAAGGTTAGCTTTCATTTTCATGATGCTATTATCTGATGTTACCTTCTTTCTGTATTTGTTGTGCTCATTTTATAGGATATTAAAGAAGGGACTCTAAAACTGTTGTTTTTTTCTAATTTTTTGTTCCATTGCATATCGGTCTCCCCTTTGATGATAGTGAAGACTTTTTGTGATTTTAGCACATACTAGATTCCCATGGAGGTTCAAGCTATGTTTTTCCTCTTTCAATGGCAATGAGCATTCTCAAGTTGCGTATGTTACCTTCAAGGATCCCCAAGGAGCAGAGACTATTGTTCTTTTATCTATATGCATTATCTTTTCACATGTTCCAGTTAATTTTTTATTTGCTCTGCTCTTCGTATGTTAGTAGGAAAAACCAAAGCACTATCCTACTTTAGGAAGTGTTTGCAGCTTACACTCGACAACCAACTCTGCTATGAGGAGTTCTACTAGTTCTTTCAATCATGCATGCTTTTTGGTAGATATTGAGTCTAAATGGTTACAGGTGGCCACGTCAAAGAGGAAAGTGCAACGGTGAAACTTAATTTTTTATAGCCGGCGTGCAATTATGAGTGCGAACACCTAATGCAGTGGCGATGGGTTTGAAAACTTGAAATCATTTAGTTTATTCTTCGTATTTTTTGCAACACCCGGTTGCTGCATCTTGAAATTTATGCCTGCAAGCTCATTTAGGTGTTTTACTTGAGTAGAACATGTCTCAATGAAGGTTTATGAAAAAGAGATCTAAATAAAGGTAATTTCAGTCAACATCCCCATTCTCAAATGGTTTGATAGCCATATGCATGTTTATCAATTCCATCTTTCAACTTTTGCAGGTGAATTCATGACCATTATGGTAAGGCTTTGTCAACAATAACAAGCCAATCTTATTCAGAGGCAGACATGAAAATTCTTTCGTAACAACTTCAATGAATTTTCATTGTAAGAACATCACTTTTCATTGCAAACACCAGCAGTGAATGAATTTAACATTGTCGTTCCTCAAAAAACGACTTTTTATTGCAACCAATCATGATCACTAGGCCTATTGCTATTTGCTAATTTCTCCTCTTTCGCTATATGTCTGCTGTTAACAGCTCGAGACCACGGAGAAGTTGATGGAGAGAAGAATTATGGATTGAATTTAAAATCATCTGCTTTTGCTCCTTGACACTAGTATGATCAAGCCCCCTCTGTTCCTTCTCCTTCAGTGAGTGCTCAGTGTTAGTTCACTGAACTACACAGATGTCCAACCTATGCCACTTTTTCCATAGGGTCTCAACTTCAGGTGTCAATTGAATATATCATCTCCACTTCTTGCTCTCTTTCTTTCTTCAATTGTTGCACGTCTTCTTGCTTTTTTGGTTCTGAAATTTTGCTTCGGGGAGGATATGGTGTAATTAGTATACAAACGTGAAAATGTCAAAATCGACTCAAAAGATAACCAATTTTTCTGCTCCTAGGAAGCAAGTCCTTCAATTCCCGAATTATGAGCAATATCCCATTGGTCAATTCTTGGGTCATCCACGTTCAAGGTAGACGAAACATGAGCTCTTCAAAGTTTTCAATTGCGTTGCTCTCATGGTTCTTCACTTATTCCTCTCTTTTTGAATTTTGATTGAGCAAATTCGAAGTTTCACCTGCATGAGGGATGGCGCGCCCACCAAGACCCCAAGATCCGAGTCTTCGCCAACATCAACCTCAACCCAACCATCTTTGCTCCAGTCTCAATCCAAACATTTTGAGAAGTCTGATGTTGGGAAGGAAGAAGAATCATCGATGTGAAAAAGAGGATCGCAAATGGATAAGCTATTCCGACCAAAAGAAATTAAATAAAAAAAATGGATAAGCCATGCTTTATACTTCCCCCCTCGAATCAATTCATCTCTTCCGATACAATTGTGTCGCCATGAGAGAGAAGGCTTCTTTGAGGGCTAGGGCTTCGATGCACTCGGTTGAGGACACGCAGATCAATTTTGCAAACCTGGCGGCCAAATTCCCCTGTGGAATCACGATGTATGTCGGCGGTGTTTCCTTCCGATTCTCCCTCAAGGATGGATCCGTTGATGTGGAGCTTCGTGGAACCATTCTTCGGTGGTTTGCATTGTACAGGTTTGCTTTCTCTCTTCTTCCATCTATTCGGCGTCGCTAGATTCCAACACTAAAAGCTTTTGTGATTATGCTCAAATCTTGTCCCTTTGAAAAAGAGGGCTTTTGAAGCCCTAATTTGTTTTCCTTTTTTAAAGTATATATCAACTTATAATTTTAATAATCCAACTCAACTCCATGTCATCAATTAATGTTCCACGTCATCACTTAACGGTTTGAACAAATGAAAGGACTAAATCGGACATTTATTGATAGTTCAAGGACTAAATTGAGCAAATTAAAAGTTTAGAGATGAAATTGAACATCAAATAAAAGTTCAGGGACCATTTATGACATTTTCCCTCCAAAATTTCTATTCTTGAAATAGAAACAGAACATGAATGTATTTGGTACGACTCATAAGTTTTTTTGTGATGTAGAATTTCCTTAAAATTTTTAATAACTTTTTTGAGATTTTTCATTTTTTTTCTTTTTTGCTCTCTTCTTCTTCCTCCTCTAGCTAGTCGTCAGGCAACAACGGGTGGTGTGTGACGAGCTTTGGTGGCAGTGGCAACAGTGGGCGACAAGTCTCCACCGACCAATTAGAAGAGAACGAAGAAGAAAAGGAAAAAATGAAAAAGAAAATAAAGAAAATGACTTATTTTTAGAAATTGTTTCCAAGCACAAGAGAGCAAGAAGTTACTTTTTCTACTTCTTGTTTCGGTTCCAAATCTGTTCTCACGCCACTTTTCTAGTCCAAGGAATAAAAAAATTAACTGACGTTACCAAGCGAATTTTTGTTCTTTTTCTATTTCAGGAAACAAAATAATAATAGAACAGAAAAATTGGAATGTTGTCATGCAAACCCAGCTTGTTGACAGAAAGCCCGATTATGAGAAATTAGACTTGGATGTTGTCCTCTACTTACTTTTATTATTGCCCTATTTTTCACTTTGAAAGCTAATTAGTTATCAATGTATTCAGGTCATATTTTATTCGAAATAAGTGATCAATTTTATTTGTGAACTTGAATCAAATGGCCCGCAAGAATATTTGGACATAGAAGCTATTTGACATGCTTAATCCAAATAAAAAGTAGAAAAATGATACATTGACAAATATTTTTGGAAACATGGCTAATGACAAAATGCCTCTTCTGATTTATATATTATGCTCGAGCATGGCTTCTAATTTCTTTTTTATATATAAAAATCAATTATTTGATGAAAAATTTAAGCAAAATCTCAATAGTGATCCTACTTCATGGTTATTTTTTCATAGGGAGTTCGAAATAGGAATGACTGCAAAAAGAATATTAATACAAAACATTGTACATAAGATTTAGACTTAGACAAATACATCTCATTACAAAATCAAATCACACCACACAAATTCCATTGTTTGAAATACAAATATATAAGATTCAAACCTACATAAATACATCTCATACAAAAATTACATCTTGAAAGAAAAATGCAAGTCTCAATGTTACAAGCCGCTCCCTCCTTCAACATGAATCGGGCGAGATGTTGTCATCCTCCCCCCTTGCCTCAACTTGAGAATGTTCCGTTGGCATCAGAATTTCCATTAGATAGGATCTGCCAACGACAGTCATCTCTAGTTTCTTGTCGGATAACTTTGCCTATTGTCCCCAATAATTCTACCAGCCCTATTGACGGTCACCTCAGATATAATAGTTAAAGCCAGCAGAGAAGAATATCGTGAGCCATTGAAAAACAGGGTAATGGGAAGTGCCAGAATACCATTTCCCTTATGTATCAGAAACATACATACACATACATGATGCCTAATTAAGCCCGCTAGTTAAGCCTGAAGTTTTTTGTGCATGTCGATGGAAGTGCCAGAATGTTACTTATTATTCCATCTGGCAAACTTTAGTGCTTAGTTTAATGACAAAACTGGACAATGTCTATCAACCGCTTAGTGTAAAGAAACCACAGGGTTTAATTTTTTTTTTTAATTGAATAAATTTTTGGTAGTGCATACCTATGGAATAGCAAGAATATTGCATATTGATTCTTCCATCTAAATATGGTACTTAGCTAAATTTGGTACTTAGTCATTTTTTTAAAGGGGAAATAAAACCAAATCCTCCCAAATTTTGAGGGTAGTATAGGTTTATCCTAAACTTTCAGTTGTTACGCAATACCTCCCCAAACTTTCATTTTATTATATCTATTAGCCTAACGTTATTTTCTTCTGTTAGCATGTGTAACGCATATGACTCATAAGGTGTACAAGTATATATTTCATCTTATCTTTTAAGGAAATATCTCTTGTACCCACAATTGTTATGAAATAAATGAAATATTATATAAATGGGAGAAATTAAATTAAATACTAGAAAAGTATAAGTAGTAGTCATATTATTGAACAAAGTTTGATAAATATAGCCACTTTAGTACAACTAAATAAGATATTTAAGAAAAAAATACAAACCATATAAAAAGGAAAAGGACTTGATAACAAAAAGATGAAATGATGAAAATTGGTTACTCATTACTTATATTCATAGGCATAATGTCTTCACCTTTTAAAAGGGCATGAGCAACTGAAATCTATTTTTTTAAAATAAATTTATTGATCTTCATCTTTTTCATTAATTAACAATTTAGAAATACATAATGAGTACCGAATTGTTATTTGCCCTTTTGTCATTTAGGTCTTTTTCCAACATTGTGTTTCTTCTTCTTCAATTTCTTATTAATTATATAAATATTTTCACAAATTAATAATTTTCGTTGAAGTATTATTAGTGATATTTAATTTTATAATATTAATATTCTAAATACTTAAATTTTCTCCATTCTTTATTTTATATAAACCAAAATCAAGGATAAAAAGAAAGATTTTAATAAAAAAAAATGAGATGAAAGGACACAAATGGAAAAATAAATAAAAAATCTCAATAAGAAGATGGTGAAATAACAATAATTGGTTACTCATTATGTACATTTAAAGGCTTAATTAATTTTAAAAAAATCAATTAACAGATATTTAAAAAGAGTTATAAAAGGAAATTATTGCTTCAACTCATAAAAGGAAATGATTAACTGAAAAGGAAAGTGATTTTTCTATATTATCTCTTGATCAGTCTTTTTTGTATTAATTATTTATTAAAAGTATGTAATCAGTATCCTCCACTTTTTGTTATTTTCCTTCTTGTTATTCTGGCCTTTTCATTTTACTAAATTGTGTTATTTTTTCTTAAAAATATCTTATTATTCCATTATTATTTTCATCTATGTTAATAATTATCATTTCTTTTGATAATAAAGTTTCCATCAATTTATTTTCCTAGATTTTTCATTTTTTTTTATCGGAATCAAAGACAAAAGAGAGACTTCTATAAAAAAAATGAGATAAACATACACATTTACCCCTTAAATGTTTTTACTATAGCACATTGCCAACAAAAAAATGTAACAGTAGTTAACGGCTATAATACAATAAAAGCTCAAGGAATAACATACAACGATTGAAAGTTTAGGGACAAACACGTATTAGTCCCAACATATAACAATTGAAAGTTTGGGGATAAACTTGTATTAATCCCAAAGTTCGAATAAGTTTTATGTAATTTTCCCTTTTCTAATGGTAATCCATGCTTGAACTGTAACAACCAACACTAATAAAGAAAATGATTAATACCCCAAAAACTCTCAAACTGATATACCTATGATAAATTTATCCAAAACTAATTTTTTGACCACAAAAAATCTCAAATTGGTATACCTTTAACAAATTTATCCCAAATGACCATAAAAAACTCAAAACTGGTATGCTTGTGACAAATTTAATTCAAATTAATTTGTTCGATTGCTAAAAATCCCAAACTGGTACGTTGGTGACAAATATACCATCCATTAAAGTGAATTAATACTATAAAAAATTACAAAAATAAAATAACTGTGACAAACAGAGAGTAAATCCCATGGTGCACCAATCAATTGTTACGTGTTATCCGATTTAACAATTTGATAGTAAAATTTAATAGAAATTAATCAAATGTATATGTGTTATAACTATATCAGTTTGGGATAAATTTGTCAAAAATGTATCAGTTTGGAGTTTTTGATGGTTAAAAAATTAGTTTTGGATAAATTTATCACAAGAATATTAATCCTAAAGAAAATCTACACAAAGATCTTTGGAGACATAAATGTTAAAATTCCTTTTTGACTACAACTACACGCCTCTTAGCAGGCTCCATCTTTAACATATTTGCAAAAATTCTTTCGGTGCTTTGCAAACAATTCATAAAAATAAAATAATAAAAAATTATTTTAGAAAGGGCAAAAGCCATCAAAAAATCAAAATATGCCAACTATGATACATTTATCCTAAACAATTTCCTAAGACAAATTTACTTCCGCCAATGTTGTGTCAATGAGGACCATTAAAAATCTATTTGCATTGATCTCGAAAAAGCAAATGTTGTTGACATGACACTCACGTGGTTTAAGTGAAATAAAAATGACTTTAGTTTGGATGAAAAATTATCTAACGAAACCTTAATGGAGGTAAATATGTTACATAGTTACAAGTATGGGTTTTTTTATATCAAAAGAAAAATTTTATAGTAAATATGTTATAGTATGCATAATTTCGGATTTTTTATTGAAAAAAAAAAGTTCAGGATAAATGTGTTAGAGTGAGTATAATTTTAGACTTTTGGTGACTTTTCCTCTTTTAAATATCGCCTTGAGACTTTTGATCAACACAATTAATGGACATCATCTGATTTTTAATAGTCGAATAGTTGTTTTGAGGACCATTCCAAATCCCCATATATCATCTACCTATTTTTTTTCTTCAGAATTTGAATCTATTGTTTGTTTCGATACACCTCCATATCCCATATTCAAAGCATCAACGTTTACAAGATTAAAGGTGTACATGAGGTTTTAAGACTTGAAATAAAATCTGAAACATAGTTTAGGCATCCTAATAATATATGCAATTGCATTTTTGCTTTAATTTCACCAGGAAAGTTATTTGCGAATTCTATAGTTATTAATAGGTTCAATAGTTGTTTGACATATATCAAGTCCTAAAAGCCTTACTTTAGTTTTCATATTTCATATTTGGTGCTAAAAATACTAATCTATTATTCCAAATAATAATAATAAGATCAAATAGTGAAATACTTAAAATGCTTCTATAGATTTTCCAAATATTAATATATCATCTATATATACTGTTGAAAAAAAGTGACATAGTTTTCAAGTATATCACTATCATATTTGGAAATTCTAAAGGGGCATTTTTTGTAAACCATAAGGCATTACATTTCAATCACACAACCAAACGGAGTAGTGAAGGGTGTTTCATATATGAATTCTGAATCCTGCTTCGATCTAACTGGGCCTTGGATTCAAGCGAGGGGAGCTGTGTCAGAGCCCAATCAAACCAGTGGATCAACAACTGCAAAAGAAGAGGTCAAGATAGTGTTATTGTGCAGCTCTTGAACTATCAAATAATTGAGATTTGCGAAAGCTTCTTCTTGGGTATTTTCAACCACAGCTTTTGTTCCACCAGACGAAGATGAATATTTCATTCGTGCGGATTGGCTTTTGTGGAAAATGAAAACATGGACGACCGAATAAAAGCTGTAGTTGAACTCAAAGTGCAGGGGGGTCTTTTGCGAAAGAGGAGAGGGCACAGGGCCGAGCCTTGGCGTTTTGTGCATGCTAAAAGCTTTGCCTTGTGATCGGAGGTAAGCATCAACTGCGAACTGAGACATCAGTAGTCCAGCCTCCTTCAATAACTTGGAGGGCCGCGTGCGAATTCTTGCTGTTTTCTTGAATTCGATTTGAAAATGAATCAGTAGGATTCTCTTTAAGAGGTATTTAGGGTTTCATCTTGAATGATTGTGCAATTTAGCCCGTCTCTGAAACTCGATAATATTTAAATCTTCATTTGGAATTAATATGTTTTTGCTTTGATTATTAGGTTCTCCCTGCAAATTCAAGGGCAATGTCGAAGGAAAAAAAAAAGGAAGAGTGAAAATCAGGAGCAAGAATCTGTCAGAGAACAACAAACGACAGATTCTTAAATTATGGAATTTACAGTTGCTCGGACAGCGAAGCCAATATAGCTCTTTAGCCCCCAGGAGGCCCACCTGGGAAATCTGCTGACGTGGGCGAGCAACTCCTTTTTCCTGATTGGTCGTTGCTTTTGATATTTCGAAACGAAAGCGCATTGCCGATTGATTATGAACCCGGAAGAGTCAGTGGCGTGCGTTTTTGTATATAATGAATGACCGTGCAGCCCGGCAAATCCTTCACCGGAAAGCCGATCCGCCGAGAACCAATTGAATTACAACCATTGATGTTTAATGGGACCATGTCACATCCAAAGTGTCATAGAGGAAACTCATCTGTTTCCACTGATTAATATCAAGGTACATCATTAACCACCGTCGAAATTATTATAACGATAACAACTTATCATCCATATGAAGATCGTGATTCAATCAATTTCTCTCTTTTTTTTTTTTTTTTTTTTAACAATGGACAACAAGTGATTGGTTTGATTTGAGGAGAGTAAGGTCACAACATATTACTCCTAAATACAACCCATCTCATATCTCCTCAAGATGACTCTTAAATCCCTTAAATTGGGATGAGCACTTGAAAAAATCTCAATAAACAATCAAAACATGTCGTCAAAATTCAACTTAGGAAATGACACGTTCATGCACCAATTCCTCGAGCATTTCTATGCAGGCCTAGTTTTAAAGGCCGCACACATGCAATAATCGACAAGCGGCAGACCGGATCAAGGCAGTTCAGGTTTAATGCGACTCTCGAACCCGACCGGACACATCATCAATCGGGCTCAGAAAACGAAACAATCTGTACCGGTAACAAAGGACGTTGATGTCGACATGATCGGGCAAATTGGCATTAGATAGCCGCTGGTGCTGGTCCGCATTACATTATCTGTTGTCGGGACAACCAAATTTGACTGCATCATTTAATGGGCCTTACGAAATTGGCACCCTGGCTGGCGGTAAGGTGGGGGCCCACCCCGTGTGTGTTCTGTTACGTGAACGTTGTTTTACTCGAAAACAATATGTACGATGAATTAATCTGTTGCATTGGAAACCCATAGTACAAGTACAAATGGAACATTTTTTTTTTTTTTCAGTTTGATTTGGTTTGTTTAAACGATCCATGAGTTTATTCTTGATCCTTATTTGTGTGAAAAATGGATAAATAACAAGTAGTTTATTGATTTTAATATTAGAAGTAGAGTAGAGTATGTAGTTTAAATTACTACAAACTATAATGAATATCTTGATACACCGAACGAGACTTTACGTCAACTCATTAGGGATAGCTCTGATTCGAGCGTATTGTCAATGAACAGCGATCAAGATAGTTAGATAAAAACTAGCCTTTGAGATGAGAAGACGAGATATGGGCTAGTCCAACAAATGCTCCTAGAGATGTGCGTGCTACCATGGTCGCTCATTTCCATTGTCATTCATGTCATCTCTATCACTCTCCCTCAAATCTCAATTATCTCTAGTTCGAGCAAACGTTTTTTGCATTTTTCCGGAGATTTTCCCCAAAACCCTTACCAAACACAACAACCCCTTCTAAAGTCTAGCACGCAGGAGCTCCCAAAAAACTCGTTTGACTTTCAACATTGTAGAACCAACCCGGCAAGAAGTTGACCAAGTGGACCCCGATAGCACAAACTCTACTATGGTATTATGACTAGTAATGGCCACTCCACCGGATTGGCCCAAGCACCGCATAGCCCTTCCCCTTCCAACTGTGTGAGGAGCCGTGCTAGGGAGGGCTATGACCCAGTTGGGCCTAGGCCATTCCCTTGGGCCTAAACAGGGAAACGACCCCAATTCTTTTCAAAGATCCCGGCGCTATCACGAAAAATCCAAAACTAATACACATGCGATAAATCTATACTAAACTAATTTTTGATTATCAATAACTTCAAACTGATGTATTTATAATAAAATTGTGAAAAATTTACTCTCTCGTCGTTTCTATTAAAGTTGATTAATATTACAAAAATCATCAAACCGGTACATTTATAATAAATAGAAGGTAAAACCCTAAATCGATACACTCATCGATTGTCATGTGTCATCTCGACTTAATAATTTCATAATAAAATTTAATGGAAACTAACAATGGCAAATTTGTCACAAGTGTAGTAATTTAAGGTTTTTATGGTGAAAAAATTAGTTTTTTTTTATTTATAAATTTTTCATAAATGCACTAATTTTGATTTTTGTAACATTAACACTTTAAGAAAAACAAAATGTGATTGTTCAACCACACCGGGAAAAAAAAAAAAACCACCGGGGTTTACTTAGGGGTGGCCACCCTTCCAACATGGAAGGGGATGGGGTTCGAATCCCTACCTTCTTAGGGAGGGTTAGGGTGGGGGCGATTTAATTTCAAGTGTGAGTTTCGATTCCCACGCCCTGCAATAAGGTAGGGTAAAAATCTGAAAGTGAGAGGTAAAGTAGGAATAGAGTAGAGGCGACCAAAAAAAAAAAAAAAAAGAAAAACATACCAAAAATAAGAACTCCTACAACTTTGATTCATCCAATTCTCATTACTTATCACTCTCTTACAATTTCTAAAAAATCTCGAATTCTACATACGACATTTCAAATTTCTGAGTACGCAACAAACCCAACTCAGCTACATTATTAACCAACTCAATTCCCAGACCCAGAGCTCCGACTACAAAGAGTAGCCTACTCCAACCAATAGTGGGTAGTCTTTGTGTTGGAAGGTCCAAGATTTGGCAAATGTTCAACATCGAGGTCCTCCCCAGTGGCGAGAAGAAGGCCATTTACATGGCGTGGGGTGTGAAATTACCAGCAAAATCTAGTGGCTACACAGGCCACATGAAGAGGTGCTAAGAGAAATATCTCCCTGAAATGGCCAAGCCCAAGGGGAGGTCCACCGCCGTTGCAACAGGCCACAGTAGTAGTCCGTTCAAGTACAACAATGCTCAGGCTCAATGCCCAAATGAACAGTATAGACTCCAGGCCGAGGTACCATTTGGGCGCACCCAAGATCCAGGGTTCGTTGAGTTCGTCAAGTGGCGTTCGGTCAAATTACAAATGCATTACAAGGACCACGAATACTAGGAAATACAAGGGTCTATACAAGGAGAAATGAGCGGAATCGGTGCAACTGCTATCCATGGATAACGTTGCAGTGTCATTGACTTCAAATCTGGGGACTAACCTGAAGGCCTGTGGCTATTGTTGTGTGCTAGAAAGGGCCATATTGGTTACTACATCACCGAACTGTGTTGTTTAAGCATCCACATCACCACAAATCACAAAATATTTGTGTGGAAATCATGAGATGGGTGAAAGACTTTGACATTAGGGAGAAAGCATTTTCCATTACTTTGGATAAAGCCTCTATAACAATGTGATTGTTAGGAACATGGTCACCCAGATGTGGCTAGTTTGCAATGGCCAATTCTTCCGTGTATGCTGCATAGTGCGGTGTTACCAATCTTTGCGCACAACATAGTCTTAGACTCTTAGAGACTTTTATGATTCTTTTCAAGTGGAGGAGGACAATAATATCTCATTCGATTCACGGTGATGGAGAAAACGGTCCGTGGCATTTAAATTTGTATTTCTCTTTTCATAATGTAATATTATATAAAATGTATTTCTCTAAGTAATAGTCTTATGTAATTTTATTATAACCGATGTAATTTGTATGGTGTAATTTGATTTCTAATGAGATGTTTTTGTCTAAGTCAGAGTCTTACCTATTGCATTTTGCTTCCTATTATTGTTATTGTTGTTGTTGCTAGTGCTGGTGGTGGTGGTGCTGCTATATTTTTCCTGCAATAATCCCTACTCCCCATAAAACATAATCATGAAGTTTAGTTTCGGGGATTCGACTTCCATGTTTTGTAAAGAAGCAAAGTAAAAGTTTTAAAGATAAGAGTTATAGTACAACAGACAAAAAAAAAATGCATTGGTTAACTAAATGAATTTTTAATTATTTGACAAATTTAAAAAAATTAATTTAAAAACCAAGCCCGGGCATAATATGCCCTAGCTTGGCATGAGGGTTGGCATGGTCCGTCATTGCCATGGGCGGTGCCAGCCCGAACACAGGAATTCCTTTGATGTACTAGGGGCACATAAAAATGTCAGTCCTCGCGGCAAGGCCCATAGCCATTGCTAATTATGACTCTTATAAAGCAATACATTTTCTTTAAATTTTTTCTGTGGGTGCAATGAAAAGTGGGGCACTCAATTAGATTCGACCAAACATGCCTTAAAGGATGCTGAGATCCTGCGTGTCTTCAACTCGTGAAGGTTGGTTCATAGGAAGGGAAGATTCGGTTGGTTCATAGGAAGGGAAGATTCAAGGCATAGAATACATGTTTGATTGGATGGGCAGATGCTGAGAATTTGTGGCGTTGCGGTTCTTTCTTCAACAACAACAGCATCACTAGCATCAGTGGATCTAATTCTCGTTCAACCCAAAAAGGTAGTGAAAGAGAAACACCGTACCTAGTGGCCGCAAGACGTGGCTTCACAAGGACCACAAAGTGACATTTCTTATGTTTTCTTTTCTTTATTTTCATTAACTCAATTGGTTAAAAAAAAAAAAGGCCTGAGAGAAGCTTCTTACAATGAACCCACTTTTATTCTCCGTACAAATGTTTGCTTCTTGAAATTTTCTCTCCATTCACTTTATATTGTTGTAAAATATTATGTTGCAATTATATAATAAAGAAGAGATTGAGAAGAGAAAGCAAGTGAATATTAGAGATAGTAGAGAAAGTTAGAGAAGAGAATTTTATTTCCAGTGTATGACTGTTGTTTTACAACAAAAACTAAACTTATATTTATAAGAAAACAAGAGTGTGCTTATCATTAATATCAATGGATCGAATGATACATGTATTGAATAGGGAGATGAATGTTCATTGTATAGGGAGATGTACTTAGAATGTATGATACAAATGTATCATAATAAGTACATTAGATAAGATGAATATCCATTCATGTATTTCATAACACTTTCCCTTGAATATTCACTGTATTCATTACGAATGTGCATCGAATGATACTGCTCAATTAAAAAACTTAAGTTGGAAAAATCCTATGGGATAAAAACCAAACAAAAGGAAAAAAAGAGTGCAGAGCACAAATGTTATGATCTCTTTTTTTTTTTTTTTTTTTTTTATAGATGCATTAATCGTCTCATTAAAAACTTTAAGCCGGAAAAACTCTGTGGGAAAAATAACCAGAAAAAAAAGAAAAAAGAGTGCAATGCATATATAGCCACTACTGGGGCTAATCAATCTTGCATCTTGTGAACTCGCCGCATATCAATACTGCAATGCATAGTTCATAATAGCCCCCCTCAATTGAGCCATATAACTACTTCTGTGGCTAATCAATCTTGCATCTTAGTTATAAAATCAAATAAATATTATATAAGGTTCATAAGCATTTCATAACCATATAAAAGAACAATAAGAAGTAATATATTTAAAGCAAAACAGTTAAAAAGAAATTATTAGAATCATAAAATTCGAAGTTCAAATTATCATCCACCAATCTAATGCAGCATCAAAGTAATCAGAAGTCCTCACATTTGCTACTTCAGAGCAAGAGGAGTCCTACCAACGGAAATATTATTGGCCTCAACAGTGGTTATGGTAGTATGATTGATTTTAATGGCATGAGATTCATCATGCTTGCTCATATTTTTTAAAGATGTTTGGTATAAGTCAACAAAGTGCCTTAGCGTACGACAAGTATGTGACTAGTGCCTAGTCACGCCACGGTGATGACAAATACTTTAATTAATCACCTTCTTTGGCTTCTTTTCTCTGCCATGATTCAAGCCAAAGTTAGATTTCCTAGGGCAGTTAAATTTCCTGCCATCCATTCTAAGATTATGTTTTTGCCTGCGCTTATAACCCTTAAAATGGCCAGTATTTTTCTCAAAATTAGCATGTACTTCAGGCAAAACTTTTGAGTCAGCAGGTTTAAGATTATGATTTTTGAGTAGCAATTAATTAGTTTGCTTGGCAGTTTTAGTTAACTCTTTTGGAGTTCCAATCAAATTTATATTATCGACATAAATTGCTACAATAGCAAATCCGGTTTCTGATTTCTTAATAAACACGCATGTGCAAATAAGATCATTCTTGTTTCTTTCCTTAATTAGGTACTCACTTAAGCATTGATACCACATGCGATCGGATTTCTTTAACCCGTACAAAAATCTTTACAATTTTATTGAGAATAAATTGCGGGGAGTGCATGTTTCAGGCATTTTGAATTTCTCAGGAATTTTCATATAAATATCAGAGTCTAATGAGCCATATAAATATGCCGTCACAATGTCCATAAGACGCATTTCCAACATTTTAGAGATTACTAGGCTAATGAGAAAACGAAATGTAATCATATCCATCATAGGTGAATATGTCTCATTATAATCAATTGCAAATCTTTGGGAAAATCTTTGGGCAATGAGTTGGGCTTTATACTTGACAACCTCGTTTTTCTCATTTCGTTTCTTGGCAAATACCCATTTATATCCAATGGGCTTTAATTCGGCCTTAATTGCTTCCTCCCACTTAGGCCAATTTTGCCTTTAACAGTATTCAATAATAGATTGCGGCTCACAATCATCATTCTTAATTTTATGAGCAACTGAGAATGCAAAAGTATTATTAATGATGATTTCATTTCGATCACAAATCTCATTACAATATGTAATGAAATTCTCAGTATTCCCAGGGTTGGTGTTTTTTTTCATGGATTTGTGCCTCTTCAGGAGCAATAAGCTCTTTGGGAGTGAGCACAACGCCAGGCTCTTCTGGAGCGGATTCCTGATTATTTTCCCCTCATTTTCGAGGAGCAGTATCTTTTGATTCTATTGGTCTACCACACTTCAAGTGTAGGCGATTTTGATCCATTTTAGCCTGTCCTTCGGGAACAGCTATCCTAGTTGGAGCATTTGTAGCTAGAATATGATAATAGTGCAAATAAACGTGCAAATGTGTCATTGCGCGTAGATAATAGGCAAACATGGAACCATCAACAAGATGTGTCCACTAATACCATAAAATATCGAAATTGTCCACTTAGTGGTTGTATTGATTCACAAATATCACCATGAATTTTTTGCAAGAAGAAATGAGATTTAAGATTAACCTTTTTTATAGAAGGTTTGATAATGAGCTTTCGTTATGAGCAAGCCTCACAATTATAATCTTTGGACAACAATACATTTGTATCCTTTAAAGGGTGCCCTTTTGTATTTTGAATTATTCTATGCATCATTAAAGCGCTAGGATGACCAAGGCGATCATGCCACAGTCCAAACTGATCAGCGTTTACCAATCTCTAGGATGTGGTACCGTAGGTTTCAACAGCTTTAATCATGACACAATACAAACCCATAGAAGAAGCTTCTAGTTTCTCATGGATGGTCTTCTGACCCATTTTATAAGAGAAAATGCCAATATATTCCTTATCTTGCTCATAAATAGTCTCAATATGGTATTTATTACGGCGTACATCTTTGAAACTAAGCAGATTCATTTTTGATCTAATGCTTAGAAACGCATCCTCAATATGCAGGATGGTACCATTTGGTAAAACAATTGTGTTATTCCCAAAACCTTCAATAATTGGAACGGGACTTGATATTGTATGGATTTGTGCCTTACGCAATATCATACTCGAGAAAAAAGTGTCTACTATGAAATATAGTATGTGTTATTGCATTATCAAGCAAACAAATATCTCATTTTTCTCGGTATTTTCCATTTGCATTTATGTTGACAACTTCACGTGTCAAGTATTATAAAATTTGCATATAATCATTGCAAAAATAAATCTTTAAATTAATTAGAAGGATTTCTAAGTATCCACTGCCACTTCAGGAGCATAAGGATACTTTTTTTAAGATTTGAAATTTGGCTTCCGGCCAAGAAAAATAAAAATAAAGAATTGATAGAAGAAGATGAAGTATAAGTTGATTAATAAAAAGAATACTTACCTTGCAAAAATTACTTACTCAGTCCGTAGATTCTCGTGCTTGCAAAAATTACTTACTCAGTCGGTAGACCCTCGTGCTGATAACGTGTTGTAAAATATTACGTTGCAATTATATAATAGATGAGAGATTGAGAAGAGAAAGCAAGTGAACATTAGAGATAGTAGAGAAAGCCAGAGGAGAGAATTTTATTTCTAGTGTATGACTGTTGTTCTACAACAAAAACTAAGCTCCTATTTATAGGAAAACAAGAGTGTACTTATCATTAATATCAATCTATCGAATGATACATGTATTGGATAGGGAGATGAACGTTCATTGTATAGGGAGATGTACTTAGAATGTATGATACAAATGTATCATGTATTTCATTTACTTCATTTATTCATGTATTTCATAACAGGCTAATGTTTTTTTTTTATTTTTATGAGTCAAGGACACCATTTCCTCTTATTTTTATGAGTCAACCCACATTTTATATTTCGGCTCTTCATGGGTTGAAATTGTTGCACAATTAAGCATTTAGATGTTATACCAATTTTTGTCATTCCACTTTTTTTATTATTGAGGTGTTTTCACTTTCTATTTTTGTGACTTTTCCATATCATTATTTACAGGAATTCCTCTTTTACCCTTGATTTTTTAATAAAAATAAAAATATAAAGAATTCAAAGAAAAATTAATTAACTAAAATATAATTATTAGAAAAATGAATATCATCGACAATTTTTAAATAAAAATTATAACTAGGTTAACATATTAATAGAATTAATAAAATATTTAAGAAAAAGAACTATGATCTAGTAAAAAGGAAAATGCCTCAACAACAAAAAGTTCAAATAACAAAGAGTTGGATACTCATTGCGTACTTTTAAATTGTTAATTAATGCAAAAAATGACTTAATCACTACACATTTTTTAAAAAAATCACTTATTGGTTAATCATTTGCTTTCATGAGTTGGGGTTATCATTTTCTTTTATTATTTTTTTCTGAAAATGTTTAGTCAATCAATTTTAGTTACATCAATTTAGTCCTTAAATATCACAACAACTAACCAAATCTTGTCGTTTCACCTTTTCTTATTAAGGCCTTTAATTTTTTTTTTCTTAAAATATCTTTTAATTTCGTTAATGTTGCTATCATCAGATTTTGTTTCATATGATTATTGATATTTATTTTTCTATAATTAATATTTAGTTAATCTATTTTCTGCCGTTTTCTATATTTTTCAATTATGTATAGCATTATGGGTAAATGAGAGATTTCCTTCCAAAAATGAGATGAACTATATACTTGTATCCCTTGCAAATCGTGTGCATTGACATACTAATACATACAAAATAACGTAGGTTAATGACTATAATAAAATGAAAGTTCAGGGGTATTGTTTAACAATTGAAAGTTTATGGGTAAATGTATCCTACCCTCAAAATTCAACAAGAGTTTGTGTAATTTCTCCTAAAAGAAAAGTCATAACTGAAAATCAAATTTGGCTAGATGGAATAATTATTATGTAATATTCTCGTCCTTCAAAAAGGTATGCACTACAAAAACATCAGGCTCTACCCCCATAGAAATATTCAATGAGAACAATTAGACATTGTGGCTTGTATCTATACACACAAGGAGTTGATAGACATTATCCAGCTATTGTCATCGAACTAAACAAGAAAATTTGCTATATGGAATAGTAAGATATATCCCGGCACTTTCCATCGATGTGCACTAAAAAGACATCAGGCTCTACTAGAAAGTTTATTACATAAAAGAACATTAAACCTAGTGACTCATCTTGGGGGCATAATGAGGAATATATATATATATATATATATATATATATGTTTAAACGTGTGTACATATGTCATGTATTCCAGGGAATTGATAGACATTATCCAGCTATTATACCCATTTATATTAGAGATTGATGGATGGATGACTCCCAAACGTTCAATGATTGGCTAGAGAATGTTTTGTGGAGCTCTTTAGGCCTTTGGATTTTACACATAGGCAGTATGCCGCCAAATAGGACAAGTATAAATAGTGTGGCAGACTTCATTGTCATGTATCTAGGTGCGTTTGGTTCAATATTTTGAAAGTCTATTGGGAAAATGCAAAGCAATTTAGCCAAAAGAACTTTGGGTAAATGGAAAGGCCGTTTAGTAAATTATGTTTTGAGAAGTAACTTTGAGAGAAATGCTTTTTGGTAGAAAACATATTTGAAAAGTCCTTTGGGTTAATAATATCAGTTTTATTAATTTTTATTTGTTTAAAATTTAAAAAAATGAATGCAACTTTTTAAAATAAATTTTGAAAATAATGCTAAAAAATGAAATGCATTATATAATTTTAAAAAAAAAGACCAAAACCTTCGTCATAATTTTTTAATTTTTATTTGTTTATAATTGAAAAAAATACTGATTGCAACTTTTTAAATATAAATTTTAACAATATTGCTAAAAAAATCAAATAAATATATATAATTTATATATAAAAAATGAAGACCAAACTCTTCGTCAGAATTTTTAATTTTTAATTGTTTAAAATTGAAAAAAAAAAATATATATGCAACTTTTTAAATATAAATTTTGACAATAATGCTAAAAAAATCATATATATATATATGCTAAAAAAATCATATATATATAATTTCTTTAAAAAAGAGAATTATATATATTTGATTTTTTAGCATTATTTTAGCATTTAAAAATATAATAATGAGGGCAAAATTGAAAATTTGAAGAATGAATGACGATAGTTTTGGAAGAAAAAATGAGTTTCAGCATTTAGCTAAATGCTTTGAAAGTCCAATGCTAGTCCATATTAGCATTAGGCTTTCAGCATTTTTGATGTTAGCTTTTACTTGAAAGTTACTTTAAAATTGTTGTCAAACGGTCCAAGTATTTCTTTAAAGGGCTTTGGAAGCTTAAAGCCCATTGAGAATGATGAACCAAACACACTATAAATCATTTTATCTCTAAAAGTGAAAAGAAAAGGGCGGAACAAAAGCACAGCAGGTGATGCGCCTTCCTGTTGTGTTATTGAAACCCACTAATCGATGAGTGACCACCATAATTGATGAACCACACCCACATTGTTAATTATCATATGAAATGTGAAAGGAGCCATCAAATTAGTTTGATCCACAATAATTAGGAATAAGTTGTTTTAGCACTATCATTGCCAGATATAACATAAACTTAGGAAGACTTTCCAAGACGCAAATTGGCTTTGTTACTTCACATTTCACATTTTTATTTTTCATTTGAATGAAATATTATTTAATAATCAGCATTAATTGTTGTTCTCTTACTCAAAATCAACAATAATGTTCATCTAACTTTTTTCATGTTTAATCATATTTTAATTATTCATTCATTTATCTCTATGGTACTTGTCTATTAGATTTATGTCTAGATTTTCATGTATCTTATCAAATATAAGCTTGATAAAAGCAAAAAGAAAAGCTAAAAAGAAAAAAAAAACAGCAAAAAACTGGAAAAAAAAAAAAAAAAAAAAAGGAATGGGGCAAGAGAGAGCACCGCCATTCCCACGGCCACCGCCATGCCGTGATAGTAGGTAAGGTCAATTCTAAGTTGTTAAGGTATCTTACATTATTTGTTTATTCGGTTTATATGCTGTCTATGTACACATGGTCTTCCTCCATTTATTATTTTAAGTTTTTGAATTGGATTTTCTAATATATTATAGAAGCCACATTCTATCCACTTTATTTTTAACTTGCACATTAGAGGGGGTATTAAAGTATCACAAGGGATTATTGAAGTATCCTATACCAGTCTCTTTCCTCCTATTAGCTCAATGTTTGGGTTGGACTTTTAATATTAACAACACAATGTGATTGAGTATAAATGAATTATCATCGGATTTTTCTTTTGTCATAAGAATACTCTAAAGCCTCGAACTTGGCTTTTCTGTTTGAGTATAGTTGGTGATTTTCTTGCCTTTTTATAAAAATTTTATAGGAGGGTGGTTATTTGTTTTGCATGGTGGTGTGCTGCTCGACGGCAATTGTTTCATACTAAATCCTTTGACGAAAATACCGAGAATCAAGTTTTGTCTTTTGAGGATTTCCTTGGATGCTGATATTATTTTGGTCGACTCACCGTACAGTTCCAATTAAATTGTTGTTAGGTGATGATGATGACTCATCTTTTTACGCTAGAATAAGGAAGGAGAGGGGATTAGAAAGATTGCAAGCCTGTCATTAACTAAATCTAAAGAAAGCAATTGTTATAAATCATTGTTCTCCATATTTGATTGTGTGTTTCTGCACATAGTTAGGCCCTAAGTTTGGAGCTCACGTGAAAAGTAGCCACATCGATGTCAAGTTTATTATCGATCATATATTTTCTCTTGGGATGGAATCAGATATTTCAAATAGCACACACTATATTTAAATGCGAAACATATTCATTCATTTGAGCAGGCTTGAGGGTGAAAAAAGAATTGCCCATTGAGCTCAGCTCAACCTAACCTAAATATAGCTATTCAAGCTTGAGGGCAATAACTCTTGTGATATCCTAATTTTCGAGTCTGATTTCGATGAGATGAAATGGGCTTTTCATCGACGTGCCTATAGCCTTTTTCTCTGAGTTGGCTACTCACGAGTTAACTAGCCTATCGGGTGAAGCCGTTAAGGAATCTAAACGCAGTAGACATGAGAATTCGACCAAGAATTGACTGCTCGATCATGCTAATCTGCAAGGGTCATTACAGCACCGACAAAATTGATTAGAGACCGGAGATAGGTCGATTCGATAGAGGTGTGTGATTAGTGCGTGGGTGATTCCACCTAATTGCAGAATTTCTGTCGAACGGTACTAGACCGATTTTTCTGTCATTTTCGTACTTGGTGTCCGTATTTTGAAATCTCGAGATTTTCACGACAACCGAGAGTCACCAATGAGTCGAAGATGTACATTGTGGCTCGAAAATAATCGACCACAAGTCAATTGCATTAAAAATTCATAAAATTTTAGGAACGTCGACTCATTTTCTGAAATTTTTTTTGGAGATTTCGGGGTTTTTATGGAAAATTGATTCAGAAAATGAACGGAAATTCAAACGGGCTCGTTTAAAGGAAATTTTGACTTCCAAGTCGGGCCATGTGCTGATGGGAATTTATAGAATTTATGTGGACTTTTTCTTTTTCAAAATAGGACTTCGAATTGGAGAAATTGAGGAAGAAAGTGAAGCTAAATTAAGTGAAATTCGGATCACAAGAGAAGGGCTGCATCTTTGACATTTAAATTGGATTTTTGTGGTATTAAGTTGCAAAAAAGAAATAGGGGACATAAGGGATAAGATTGGAAGCTTGAAGGGGGAACCAAGCATTCAATTTAAGAGATAGGTTTTGTTGACTTTTGGCTCAAGCTTGGCTTCCTTCGCACGCCTGTCCACCGCCTCTCCCTCATCCGATTCTCTCTTTCTCCTTGGTCTCTCTCGCTTTTCACGGCTTCAGCTCCTTCTGTTCACTTCTCCCTTTGAAGACACCCATCACCGAAGCATCCCACACATTTTTCCCTCATCCTACCGCCACGTACACCATCATTCACCCCACCTTCTCCACACGTCCGAAGCTCTCCCCATCATGGTCCATGCCTCCAACACAGTCGACTAGCAAGCCCAAGTGTTGACCCATTTAATTCACGCCTGCAAGCCCAGCAAAGGACCATCTTCATGGACTCCGAAGCCCACGCTCTTCACGTCCAAGCCGTGCCTCTCTCCACCAAATTCTCCTCTGCCAAATTGCCAACGCTAGCTTCACTCAGTCCACCGAAGACCGAAACAAGCCGTGGATTCCAGCGAACTCAGCCGAGTTCGTGAGTTTCTTTTGCAGTTTTTCAGCCGATCCAAGCTCTCTCAGCCTCGCCGTGAGCTCAAGTTGAAAGTGCTAGTACGAACACCTAGAGTGGGGTGAATAGGTGCAAAAACAAATTTTGCAAAATATAGCGTAAAACTTTACTTTTAACCTGAATCTAGTTGATGATAGATTTTGCAGAGGAACTCAAACTTTAACAATTAAATAGAGTTACGAACAAAATAAAAAAAAAATTCAGGGAAGAGAATAAAAACACAAGGTTTATAGTGGTTTGGCTTAATCCAAGCCTACGTCTATTCTCTTACACTGATAACCCACCAGCTGGAATTCACTATGAATCAAAAGAGTTGTTACAGTATCATGTTCTTGATTCCACAGTGTAGAGACTCTGCTACATTTCCACAAGACCTTACAAATATCTAAACTCTCTTTTGAGTACAAATTTTCACTCGAAAATTAAAACAACAAGGAACAAATAGCTTCAGACTTTGGAATTTTTCTATCGCGCAAACACTCGAATAACTAGATAGTCTTCTTTATATACTCCTCCATGCCTTCATATCCGTTGGCACCTTCCAAAGGAGTTCTTCCAATCTACCCGTTGGACAGAATCAATTAGGGA
Organism: Eucalyptus grandis; assembly: GCF_016545825.1. Classification (NCBI taxonomy): domain Eukaryota; kingdom Viridiplantae; phylum Streptophyta; class Magnoliopsida; order Myrtales; family Myrtaceae; genus Eucalyptus; species Eucalyptus grandis. The sequence goes on along the minus strand of NC_052617.1, from coordinate 32,771,449 downwards.
GATCTTGAGTTACTTAAAGAATGTGATGATAGCTCACCAATCCTGCTTGCCCATACAATTAGGATCTAGGTTTTCATAACTAGAACATTCCAAGTATACTTTGCTAATCAACGGATCCAAATTACTCGTATTGATTTAAAAACAAATAATAGATCTTGAGATGCTATCTCTAGCCGTGAGAACTTCTTTTGCCACTCAAATCAAAAACCTTAAAGAAATACTCGATTCTGGATAAGTCTTCTTTGTCAATCTAGAAACTATCAGTGAGGGCAGACTTTAAATCTTGAGTCTGGCGGTCTTTAGACTTTGACGAAAGAGTTTGCAAGTCTTCAAACTAGACTGATGGAAACGTTTTGTCAGCTTCAAAACAAGTAATGAAGTTTTCTCCAACAATCTCCCCTTTTTGATGGTGAAAAAATTTCTTGCAGATTTGGATACTTTTGACTCGCAAGACAATACTCAAGCAAACAAGAATATCTCATAAAAGATAAATGGAATAGGATAAAGTTAGTATCGAATATGCATCCACAGGAAATAAGTTAGTTCTGTAAAAATAACTATCTTTGTCATGAATACCAACAATGCTTAAGATACTGCAAGCATTTAAATGATCAAAACACAATCCAAAAAACACAATCCAAACCATCCAAACCAGTCACAACTAGACAAAAATCAAAGTTAAATCTATAAATCAAATCAAATATGCATCAACTTCTCCCCCTTTTTTGTCAGCATTAAAAAGGTAGAGACGAAAAAGAGAATTGGATTAAGATTGTTTTGGAACGTGAACAAGCTGGAAAATCTCCCATCGACTTGACAGTCTCTTCCGGCTTTCTCAGATCCTCCTTCAGTTGCGCTACTTCCTCACCCTTGGCAGTTGCTTGAACTTGAAGATTGAGGGCTTGAACTTGATTGTGCAAAGAAACTGAAGATGCTTGATTAGCATTATGCATATTCTGAAATTCGATCCCAAAGCATAAATCTAACCTCTCATCTCTATAAGAACATCAAGCACACTTATAAGATCTCCTGAGTTATCAGTTTGAGTGCTTGCTTTAGCATGATCAGTTTGTGGAGTATTGGTGTGACATCCAGATTTTCGGGTTTTAATTCGACTGGATAAATAGAGCCATTTTCGTTCAATTAAAGCCAGGGATTGTGAAATTGGAATGCAAGTGGGCTATATTGGTAAGGAAAAATACCAATTGGAATGATGAGGTGTTGCATAAATTAATGGGGGTCAATTTGATTTAATTCAAGAGGAATTAAGGCCTAATTGGAAAGAAAACCTAGCAAATTCGTATGCCCATAGACCCAATATTTTAAACTACCTAAAGTCTTCTAGAAGGGTTATTTTGGGGCTTGAAAGGTGGGTGGATGACAGCCATGGTGGCCCACGTATGGCTGACCTAGAGAGAGAGAGAGTGAGAGAAAAAGAAAGAAAATATGGTTTTCTCTTCTTCTCTTCTCTCTCCCGTCGACACCCTCTCTCCTCTCTTCTTGCTCGTGCCATGGCTGTGCGAAGACCGGAGCAGCCGAAGCAAAGAACAGCGGCTTCGCCCGTCGCCGCCTCTCGCCGCCGCCATCGCACGCCCGCAAGCACCGGAGCTGCTCGCACACCCGAGCCGCCCGCCGAGCTGCCGTCTGCGTGCGTCCGCCCCTCTCCTCCCTCGGTTCAAACAGGTAACCGACTAGCGAAGTAGAAGCAGCGATCGGCGTTGCTTGAAGGAGCTACAATCGCGCCGGAGCTGCCTTCGCCGTCGTGCCGGAACGCTGCCACCGTCCGTCTCCGCTCGCCCGCTTGAACGCCGTCCACCCTCTGTCTTCCCCTCCGTTTGCCGCTCGGGATCTCGATCCGGGAAGACACCGGAGTTGGGGTAGCAGCCGGCGTTGTTGGACCGGAGCTGCCGCACCGCCGCCGCGCGACGCCGTGCGCTCCGCCGCTGCTCCGCTTAGCTCGGTCTCCCTCTCGCCCAACTCGCTATTCCGAGCCGCTGTCCAACCCCGTTCCGCCTCGTTCAGCTCCATTTTGGCCAGCACAAGCCACGGTTCAGCCACCTCCGGCCACCATGCGCCGCCACTTCAACCCACCGGAGCTCCACCGGACTCTAGCTGCCCTTGGCCACCTCAATCGACCTCGGAACGGCCTCAACCAGCCGCGCACGAGAGTGCAGAAAGTGGGTATCGCAGAGGGTTTTGGCCCGTTTTGGCCGTTTTCCCGAGCCCGGATGCTCGGCCCGCTTTGAGGAAAGTTGATCCTCGCGTCGAGCCCGTCGTTTTGAGTGAGTTTTACTCACTAATGCCTTCTTAGTTTGCTAATTATACTTAAAGGTTGATTAGTGTTAATTAAGTGTAATTAGGTTGTTAGATTAGAATTGATTAGTGATTATTAGTTAATTGCTTTGTATATTAGTGATGTGATTAGTGTAATTAGATAGAGAATTGCATGTAGTATTTATTGGATGCTTCGTGGGATTTTTCCCGACCCTTATCGGGTGTTAATTAGGCAATTCGGGCATAAGTGAGATTTTTGGTATTTTAATATTATTTTTCGGAATTAATTAATTATTTATTTATTTTCCGAAAATTCAACCGAGATGGTCGGAACCGAAATTTTATGCTAATGATCGTGGTGCAGTCCGTTTATTTAATTGAATTTTATATTATGCTAAATTGAATTTATTGTATGTATTTATTTAATTTTCGGAATTAATTGTTTAATTATTTATTTTTCCGAAAATTCAACTGGGATGCCCAGCGACCGAAATTTCGTACTGATTGTCGTTGTACAGTCTGTTTATTTAATTGAGCTTGATTTTGTGCTAAATTGATTTATCAATGATTTTAGGATTTATTCCTAAATTGAATCATCTTTGGTTATTAATTGAAGAATAACCGGGCATCGGTTGATAATGCCACTACATACATAATTGCCGAGTGGGGCCGTGATGCCACTACATATTGAAAGTTGCCGAGTGGGGCCGTGATGCCACTACATATGACATTGCCGAGTGGGGCCGTGATGCCACTACATATTGAAAGTTGCCGAGTGGGGCCGTGATGCCACTACATATAACATTGCCGAGTGGGGCCGTGATGCCACTACATATAGCATTGCCGAGTGGGGCCGTGATGCCACTACATATTAAAAGTTGCCGGGTGGGGCCGTGATGCCACTAAATCTAAGAAAATTGCTTGGTGGGGCCATGATTACCACCTATAATTAAGTTGTGTCCTAAGGACCGTGATTCATAATTGGGAATTGAATTGGAATAGTTGAAATGACCGGAAGTGGTCTTGTTGATATATAATCGACTAGGTCGATTGATCATTGCTTGATATGGTGTTGTGAATGGGCAGATTGATTGGAAATGACCATGAGATGGTCTGATTGACTTGTAATCGACTAGGTCGATTGATCGATTATTCGATCTGAATGTGACTTGATGTGATGCATTGCCTTGGGTTGATGTTGTGAATTGAATGATTGAAGGGAGATGATCGTGAGTGGTCTTCCTGATGTGAAATCGACTAAGTCGATTAGATCGATGCTTCGATCTGTGATGTAATTGCTTGTGTGCCTATTTGATATGTGCTAACATGCAGGTGGAATCTAAGGCCAAGGTAAGTCCTCTGACTCATGTTGTGTATAGGCAGCCCTAAGGTGTATTAGTTTACTAATCGGGTCTTAGGAAGTAGAACTTGCTGAGACGTGGTCTCAGTGGTTATTGAATAACCATTTCAGGACCTGGATGAGGAGCCTAAGAAGCATGAATCTAATGAGGAGATCCCTGTTGAGGAACCCAAAGAGGAGTACGTGGAGGAGGACCCCGAGTATGACATCGAGTATGACCCGGATGAGGACCGAGATCCTATCCTGTCTTGTCAGACCTTGTTTGAATGTAATAAGATGTAGTTGTGAACTTTTAGTATGAAAAATGTATGGCCTACTTTTCTATCCCATTGCTTTATTGTCTGGGGAATTATAATTGCTTCCGCATGTGCATATATAAATGAAATGGTCGGCGATACATAGTTCCTGGGATATCGCATTTTTTTAAATCGACCAAAAGTAAGGGATGTGTGCGTGCCTGAGGGTCGGGGCGTGACAATTGGCAGATGATGGAACTTCAGCATGAGCACCCAGACTTGGAGATGAAACCTCATTACCTTCTTCAGGAAATTGAGATGCATATACATCTTCCGGATCTGCGGCAGAGAACGTTTGACATCATCACTAGTAAAAGCAAGTGACGAAGTACCTCTTCTATTAGCAGCTCCCTCTGTTTCAATGCCTTCAGGTGGAGAGATGTACTCTTCATGCTCTGTCTCTTCTTCAATGACACGATGACCTTGTTCTCCTCTTTGCTCTTCTTCTACAGTTCTTCCTTCCTCTGCTTCTTTCCTCATCGATTCCCTATCTTCATTCCTCTACTCTATTTCCTTTGTGTCTTGGTTCTTTCTATCCTCTGTCTCTGAAACAAAATGCTGTAAGTTCCTTAAAGCAAGAGCGGAAATGGTGATATCTTCCTCATCTTCTTCATCCCGCAAGATGAGTGCTCTCCTTTTCTTGGATGGGGCTGTCATGGGCTCCTTGCCTTTCCGTTTTGCAGCCACAAAGTCTTGATGAGTCTTGACAGGAGTCTTCTCATTAAATTTCTCTAAAGCCTTGTTTAGCTTATTCAGACTCATCTTTGAAACCATCTTTAGTCCCACCACCATTTGATCACAGGTTCGAACACACAGAATTTTAAAATGTTTGAATAGCTGAGTAACAAGTGCTGAATAAGGAAGTTGGCCCTTATCCTTTACCATTGATCTATACATGTAAAACATGATAGTGTGTGGCAGAGAGAACTTTTTACCAGCATTGATAGCATACATCAGCTTCGCTTCTAAATTGGAGACGTCAGTCTTTGATGTGGATTTGGGTCTAAGACAATTAATCACAATCTTGTGAAGCAAGACATTTGAGGCACTCATCATCAAATACGAAATTTGGCCTTCTGCCATTCCATCTCGAACAAGCTCCACAATCGCACAACCAATAGACACACTAATTGATTGGAACATCCCTCTCTCTACTCCAATCACATCAGCCAGAGTGTCCATATGAACCACATAATCCTGGTCTCTAACACTAAAAGAAAATCTATTCACATCCAAAAAGCTTAGATTGGAATAGAAATACGCAGTAAGTTCTGAATGAGCTATTGTTGTTTTAGAGCAAAATCGTTCAAGTTGAAGTAAAGTAAATTTCTCCCGTAACTTCACGTTCAGAAAGTTAAGAAAATCAAAATCCACACTCCTTGGGTTCATCACCCCTCGATTCAGCAACTTAGACTAAACTCGTTTATGTTCTTTAGAATGAAACAGATCAGTTCTTCTTCCTCGAATGTTCGCAACAACACCCATTCTAGACTTAAAATGAGTGAACATCTTTTCACCATCATTTTCATTAGGTTGACTAAATCCTCTAACACGTGGATCACTTGGGAAATTCGCAAAAGCCCTTTCTGTTGAGCTAGCAAGAGCAATCCCTAAACGTTCCATCGTTTGTAAAAAGTAAGTTTCATTTTGGTACCCTTTTCTTTCAAAAATTCATCAATAAAGGTCATTAGAGAACCTCCACCCTTTAAGGCAGAGTAGAGTTTGAAGTTAAAAGTAGGCTTTTGAGTCCTTATAGGTTCAGCATCCTTAATAATTTCTTCCTCCGCTTGATGTTGCTGAACATTCTGTGGTCTAGCTTGAGGAGAATGGCGCGGTTGAGAATGTTGTGGACTTTGCTGTTGCCTTGGAGATTCTTCTTCCTCGGTAAGGTCAAAGTGTGTAGGACCCTCATGCATATGATGTGGTCTCCTGCTTGCAATCCTTGAAGACTTTCTTTGGGAAGACATTCTCACAGTCTTTGAGAGAGTTTCCGAATTTGATTTGCGAGAAAGATGAAAACTTTAAGGATTAAACTAGAGAGAAAAAGTAAGAAGGTGATGTTCTGTGCTTCTAGGGTTTGTGAGTAAAAAGAAGAAGAAAAACAGTATATAAAGTAATCGAAACGAGGTATACGGATCGTCATAAAAGGAAAAATAAAAATGCCTTTTAAAAAATAACTGCCTTTTTGAAAATAAATAACTGTCATCTAAAAACAAAATAACTTCATTTTCGAAAAAGAATAATTTCCACAATTTCAAAAACTTGGGAAGATAACATCAATCAATTGCAGATTAATAAGCAATTGTACCTTTTCGAGATTTTATCCGAAAGATAAATTGCTAGAACTGAAATAACTTACAGTCGTAATCCTTGATCTTCTGAGCCTGAGCATCTTTAAACTTTTATCCCTGAGTCTGAGCTTCTTCAGAATTTAAGATATTAAGTCTGGAACGAATATACTCAAATAGACTTTTCTCCAGTGGCTTTGTAAATATGTTCGCCAGCTGATTCTTTGAGTCAATGAATTGAATCAAGACTTCTCCATTTTGAACATGGTCTTTAATAAAATGATGTCGAATCTCTATATGCTTTGCTCTTGAATGAAGAATTGGATTCTGGGTGAGATTAATCGCGTTGGTATTATTACATTTGATCTCAGTGCATGAGTCTTTGATTCCAAAGTCTCTTAGTTGTTGTTTTTTTTCCATAGGATTTGAGAACAACAACTTCCAAGAGCCACATACTCTGCTTTTGCTGTTAAGAGAGTTACAGTACTTTGCTTCCTTGAAAACCAGGAAACCGTCATGTTTCCAAGCAATTGACAAGTGCCCAAGGTGCTCTTTCTATTAACTTTGCATCCAGCTAGATCGCATCCGAGTATCAAAGAAGAGTAAAGTCTCATTCTTTAGGATACCATAGACCTAACTTAGAGGTTGTAGCGATGTATTTGATGATGCGTTTCGCAACACTTAGATGAGATTTTTTGGGATTTGATTAAAATCTGGCATAAATGCAAACACTAAACAAAATGTCAGGTCTAGAGGCAGTAAGATAAAGAAGTGAACCAATGATACTCCTGTATAGCTTCTGGTCAACTTTCTTTCCTCATTCATTTTTGTCCAACTTCAAAGAACTTCACATTGGTATATCTGTCTTTTTGCAATTCTTCAAACTGAACTTTTTAACAAGTTCTTTAGCATATTTTTCTCGATAAATGAAAACTCATTCCTTCAATTGTTTTACTTGTAGTCCTAGAAAGAAGGATAGTTCACCCATCATGCTCATCTCGAATTCATCCTGCATAGACTTAGAGAATTTATTGCATAGATTTTCGTTAGGTGATCCAAAAATAATATCATCAACATAGATTTGAACAAGTAAAAAGTTTTTATTTTCTCTTTTGATAAACAGAGTAGTGTCTACTTTACCTTTAACAAAGCCATTTTGGATTAAAAACTTACTTAACCTATCATACCAAGCTCGAGGTGCTTACTTTAAACCATTTATGGCCTTTTTCAGTCTGAATACAGAGTCTGGTTTCCTTGGGTCTTTAAAACCGGGAAGTTGTTCCACATAGACTTCCTCTTGGATAAATCCATTCCGGAATGCACTTTTGACGTCCATTTGAAATAACCTGAAATTCTTATAACAAGCAAAATCAAGTAATAATCTAATTGCTTCTAACCTTGCTACTGGTGCGTAAGTCTCATCATAGTCTTTCCCTTCTTCTTGCGTATATCCTTTGGCGACGAGTTTTGCTTTGTTCTTATAACTTTTCATTTTTCGTCAATCTTGTTCTTGAAAACTCATTTAGTTCCAATAATAGATTTAACTTTTGGTTTAGGAGTTAATTCCCAAACATCATTAACACTGAACTACTTAAGCTCTTCTTGCATAGTTTCAATCCAGTTTTCATCATTTAAAACTTCTTCTATGCTTTAGGGTTCTATTTCAGAAATAAGAGTCATAGCGCTAGACTCTTCACACCTTTTGGATCTTGTACGAATCCCTTCATCAATGTCACCAATAATAAGTTCTTTGGGATGATTGGCCTTGTGCTTCAAGTTGTTGGTTGGTTTGACAGATTGCTGATCTTTTTCTTCATTTGATTCTTCAACATTCGTTCCTTGTTGACCTTCTGTAGTCTGAGCTGCTTCTGGGGAATTAGATTTTGTAGAGTTTGGAGTAGGTTCAGATTCTTCAGGTTGAGTCTGGATCGATTGATTTTGTATAAGATCTTGAAATTTGACATTCATCGATTCTTCCACAGATTGACTCTTCTTGTTGTATACTCTGTAAGCTTTGCTGGTGGTTGAATATCCAATGAAGATTTCTTTGTCTGATTTTTCTTCAAACTTACCAATTCGATTATTTGCATTTTTCAATATAAACATTTGCAACCAAACACATGAAAATAGAAAACAATTGGCTTCTTTCCTTTGAACAACTCATAGGGAGTTTTCTCCAGAATCGGCCTCAAGAAAACTCTGTTAATGACATAACATGCTGTAGAAACTGCTTCAGCCCAAAAACGAGAAGAAATGTTGCTTTCAATTAAAAGTGTTCTAGCCATTTTTTGCAACAATCTATTCTTTCTTTCCACAACTCCATTCTGTTCGGGAGTGTATGGAGAGGAGAACATATGCTGAAAACCATATTCATCACAGAATTTAGCAAAGTCTTGATTTTCAAACACACCTCCATGGTCTGTTTGTATGCTTGAAATAACATACCCTTTCTCATTTTGTACTTTCTTAGCAAACTTTAAAAAAATAAGAGAATGTTTCAGACTTACTTGCTAGAAAGTATACCCAAGTAAATCGTGAATAATTATCCACTATTATTAGCCAATATCTCTTTCCACCAATGCTTTGAGTTCTAGTTGGTCTAAAGAAATCCATATGCAGGAGCTGCAGTACATGATTAGTGGAAACTTGATTTATTGGTTTGAAAGAACTTCTAACCTGTTTTCCCAACACGCATGGTGTGCATAATTCAGATTTTTGGTATGTCAGGTTGAGTAGTCCACGAACAATCTTCTTTGAAGAGATTTTGGCAATTTGCTTTATGTTGATATGGCCAAGTTTTCAATGCCAGAGATTAGCTTCCTCTTGAATTGAAATTAGACATTGAGATTTTTCTGGTTTGATGTCCAAAAGATAGATGTTCCCATGTCTTCGCCCGTGAAAGTCTCGAGAGATGTCTTTACTAGTTTCCGAACATACTTCTTGAAAATTGATTTTGAAACCTGTGTCGCACAGTTGACTGATACTCAACAAGTTGTAATGGAGTCTTTCTACTAATGAGACGTTATTGATTATGAGACTTCCAATTTTTACTGTTCCATATCCGACAATCTTTCCTTTGCTATTTCTACTAAAAGAAAATTTTCCACCATTAACTTGCATAAGCTTTATTGTGACATCCCGATTTTCCAATTCTATTTTCAATAAATTGAGACGGACATTTCGTTGGCACGCATATAGTTCTTTTCCTTGAGTCGGCCACTCATGTGAAAACTAGACTATCGGGTGAAGCTGTTAAGAGTTTCTAATGCATCAGATTCGAGAATTTGACCAGGAAGCGATCTTTCGACCGAGCTAATCTGCAATGGTCATTACGGCACAATTAAAAATCGATTAGAAATCGGAGATAGGTCGACTCAACAGAGGCATGTGATCAGGTGTGGGTGATTCCACCAGATCGCACAATTCTTGTCGATTGGCACTGGACCAACTTTTCTGTCGATTGGGTACCCTGTGTTTGTATTTGAAATCTTCAGATTACCTCGACAACCAAAAGTCGCCAATGTTTCAAAGATGTACATTGTGGCTTGAGATGATCAACCACGGGTCAAATGCATGAAAATTTCTAAAGGCTACCCGGTAGGTTAAGCGCGCTAGTATCGTGCCAAAGTGAAATTAACCGTGGAATTGAGATCAAATTCAGAAATTGGAAGTCTGGGTGTGTCATAGATTATTTTAGGAATATTGACTCATCTTTGGAAGATTTTTCATGCAAGCCAAGTTTTTCAGCAAAATAATCAAAGTATTGTTAATTTGGTTCGGAAAATTGGTAGGCCCGCTTTTAGTCGTGCTTTTGGGACTTAAGTTGGTTCTATGGACAAGTGAAGATGTGAATTTAAGTGTGGTGACATTGGATTAATTTTATGGACTCAGTTGGAAGAGAATCGATTGGAAATTAAAGACTTTGATGTACAAAGAATTGGACCCCGACGGAAATTGATTTGGACCCATTGAAATAGGTTGTAGAGGAAATAAGTTAGTGGATGATGACATCATGGGGTGATGTCATGGTGGGTGGCCAATTGGTGGAGATCTTGACAAGTGGAGGGGTGGATTTAATCCCCAAAAAGTGAAGGGCCCCACCACTTCTTCTTCTTCTTCTTCTTCCTTGAGTTCCAACCGTGAGGGGGGAGAACTCATGCGGCAGCCAACGGAAGCTAGCCGAGCTCGACGACCGCACACCCGTCGCCGAAGCTCGCCGCCGCTGCCGTCGTCCACGTGCGAAGCCTGCGCGCTCGCGTGTCGCTTCGTCGGCCAATCGTCGCACGTTGCTCCGCCCTGCTCACCCGGCCCCAAGCTCCTTCCCCTCCATCCAGCTACTATCGCCATCGCAAGGGTCGCCGGGAGTCTCGCCGGAGCAGCCATCTCAACTGCCCAAGCCACCGCCGCTCGTTGCTACCGGTTCCGCGCTCGTACGACTGCCATGCAGCCCTCCATTGGCCCCAAGCAGCAGCTGGAAAAATGGGTTTCTCAGCCCGGTTTTGGCTCGTTTTGGCCGTCTTCTTGAGCCCGGATGCTCGGCCCGCTTTGAGGAAAGTCGATCCTCGCGTCGATCCCGTCGTTTTGGTCTGCTCGGCTCACTAATCCGGTAAGTTTAGCTCACTAAACCTCGCTTAGAGGGTTAATTATGCTTAGGGAGGTTTAGTTTATGTTAAGTGTCATTAGGTGGCTAGTTTAATTTATTTAAGTGTAGATTATATGAAGGTGCTTGATTAACTTAAAGTGTGTTTAGTTTAAAGCTAAGTAGGTTTATTTTAATATAAGCCTTGATGTGACATAATGGGTTTTATTTTTTATTTATTTAAATGTTTCGAAATTCTGGAATTTTAATAATTTATTATATTCCGAAAATAATTTTAAAATAAATAAATAAATAAATTCAAAAAAATTATTTATGACCTTATTTGCTCAAAATTTCGTGTTGATCGCTGCTGTGTATTCGAATTTTGAAATTGATGGTTGTATATTATAAATTGAGTGTGGATTGCGAAAAATATGGATATTATTATTTAATTAATTTTCGGAATAAATTTAATTATTTATTAAATTCCGAAAATTTCGTCGAGACGTTATTCTCTTAGAATTTCGTCGATCACATTTGTGGATTTAGAATTTGAGTTTGGTGAATGGATGTGGCAAATTGAGTGTTGATTGTGATAAATAGAGATTTTATTTATAAAAACCCAAGTGTCAGGTTTGGCATTGAAATTGGATTTTTAATGGTTAATATCATAATTGGATTATGTGAGTGAAATGTAAAGTATCCAGGGATTGGTATCAAATTGTCGTGTGTTGGTTGAAAGGCTTGGGTCGCAGTAGTGGCTAGGCCAACTGAACCCTTATTCTACTTAAAATGCCGTCAAGAGAGTGACGTGGCTCGGGTCGCAGTAGTGGCTAGGCCAACTGGACCTTTATTCATTTAGAAATGTTGTCAACAAAGTGACGTGGCTCAGGTCGCAGTAGAGGTTAGGCCAACTGGACTCATGCTCCTTCGGGAATGCCGTCGATGTAGTGATGAAGCTGTGCTCCAAGGGGGGAGACGATACTCCTTCGGGAATGTCGTCGACGTAATGACGAAGCCGCGCTCCATGGGGGGAGGCGATGTCTGGCATTAATGTCAGTAGATAGCCGAACTGCGAGTAGGCTATGCCCTTGTGTGGCAGTGAATAATAATTGGAATGCGTGCTAAGTGCGATTGTGATTTATATGAAAGTGATGGCGTTCCAATTGTTTAAATTATTATTACTACCTGAGATTGTATGATTCAAATTGTGCTAATCTGGAGGAATGAATTAAGACGAGGTAAGTCTTCTGTGTGATGTGGCTAGGCCACCCGAGGCGTATTTTCTTTCTAATAGGGGTCTAGGGGGTTGAACTTACTGAGACATTATCTCATCCTAGTTGTGGGATTAAAATTTCAGGTCCCTGGTGGACGGAGCGAGCAGATAACTTTGGTTGGCCTTGAGGAGTTGCAGAGGTGAAGTCATAAGGATTGGAGTGTAGATCGTAGGACGATTCCTTTTTAAGAGTCAGTCTTCTATAGACTTTTGGCTGTAGACCGTTGTTTGTAATTCTGTTGAATTATGAAAGTGTTATGTTGTGGTTTTGCTTCCTGCATTTTTATCATGTATTTCATTGTCAGGGGTTTTATAATACATTCCGCTTGCGCAATAATAAAATTAATGGGGTCGGCGACACTACCTGGGAATGTCGCATTTGCATGACCATGGTGGGATGTTGGCGCGCTCGAGGTTCGGGGCGTGACATTTATGAAACAACTTGAATCTCCTGTCATATGTCTTGACCATCCACTATCTAAATACCATTTGACATTTTTCTTGATAGTGACCTGTATTTAAAAAATAAACTCAAGCTTTCTTTGGTACTTACACTTTCTTGGTTCCAATGGAGTTAGTGCAATATACAGTTTTTACCCAATCTTTCTTAACATGTTTCTAAACCATGAGACATTCTTTCTCAAAGTGTTTTGAGCTGTTGCACTTAGAACATTTAAAAGCACTACGACCAACAGGTTTTACAAAGGCTTTTTGAAAATGATTTCTATAGAAGGCTTTTGTAGGTCTTTGTTTGATTCTTTCCTTTACTTTTGGAAAACTAATTAGAGGAATGGTTTCAGAAGTCATTCCCAAGCTTGACTTGTTAAAGTAAGGTCTTTGTGCTGAAAGAATCTTTTCCAATTTTTCAAATCCTATAGAAAACCTTTTTGAAATACTTGAAATATCATTTTTCAAAAGTGTATTTTCTTTTGAAAGAGAGTCTGCATTTTCTTTCAAAGTAATAAAACTTTTATCTAACATTTCGAATTTTTCTTTCCAAACAATCTCCTGTTGCTTTAGTATAGAATTTTCCCTTTTTACCTCGGAAATCCTCTTAAGAGAGGTTTTGAGACTAAGACATAGTTCATTAATATATTTCGAGACTTTAGTAGGAATTTTTAAATTACTTACCTCAATTTCACTATCTGAGTCTAAGTCTGTATCCATCTCAAAGCTCGAGTCTCGATTCTGATTTTGCCATTAAAGAAATATTAGCATAATCCTCATCACTCTCTTTGCATTCAGTATCACTCCAAGTTTCTGCTTTGAGTGCTCTTCTGTATTTCTCAGATTTTCCTTTCTTTTTTTTTTTTTCCAGCAAGGGACAATTGGATCTGATGTGTCCCTTTTTCTTGCATTCAAAATAAATCACATCTTTATTGGATTCATCATCCTCAACTGATTTATTTTGAAACTTTTGAGAGCTTTGTTTCTTTCAATTGAATCTTCTTCCCTTTTTGTTCAATTTTCTGAACATTCTTATCATCAGAACAAGCTCTTCATCGTCCATATCATCTTCAGAATCTGTAATATCAGAATCATCATTAGATTTTAAAGCAATAGATTTTTTACCTTTGGGATCTTCATCTTCATTGATTTGCTCCACTTCATAAGACTGAAGAGTGCCAACCAATTCGTCAACAGAGAGTGACACAATCCTTTATGTCTCTCTTATTGAGGTCTTTACGTGATTCCAATCTTTGGAAAGTCCACGTAGCAGTTTGTTAACCTTCATGGGTCCTAAGATAGGTTGACCTTGATACTCAAGACCATTTACAATTTCTGGAAAATGACTAAACATGTCAGTAATAGATTGTCCTAACTTCATCTTGAAGGCTTCATATTGACCGAGCAGAATATTGATCCTTGTTTCTTTCACTCAATCAGTTCCTTCATAAGTAATGTGCAGCCTATCCCCCACTTCTTTAGTTGTTTCACAATAAGATATTATGTTATATTCAGTTGGAGATAATGCACAATATAATGAATAAATTGCTTTTGCATCAAGAGCTTGTCTCTTGGTTATCTCTTCTTGAGTCATCTCAATAGCCTCTCGAAACTTCTTTTCCCCTTTCGAGACTGTTGTAACTTTATGAATGATTCCTTTATCTACCACATTCCATTCTAGAGGATCTTTCGATCTTAGGAATGCTTTCATCTTGTTTTTCCATATGTTGTATTTATTTCCATTAAAATAAGGTGGTTTGGTGTTGCTTTGCCCTTCAACCAAACCTAGAGCCAATATATTAGCTATGGATCTTTAATTTTGAAGTAAAGACACTTCAATTTAAATGAGTATACAGGCTCTGATACCAATTGAAAGTGCTAGTACGAGCACCTAGAAGGGGGTGAATAGGTGCAAAAACAAATTTTGCAAAATATAGTGTAAAACTTTACTTTTTAACTTGAATCTGGTTGATGATAGACTTTGCAGAGGAACTCAGACTTTAACAATTAAATAGAGTTACGAACAAAATAAAAGAGTTTAGGGAAGAGAATAAAAACACAAGGTTTATAGTGGTTCAACTTAATCTAAACCTATGTCCACTCTCCCGCATTGACAGCCCATCGACTGGAATTCACTATGAATCAAAAGAGTTGTTACAGTATCACGTCCTTAATTCTACAGTGTAGAGACTCTGCTACACTTCCACAAGGCCTCACAAATATCTAAACTCTCTTTTGAATACAAATTTACGCTCAACAATTGAAACAGCAAGGAACAAGTAGCTTTAGACTTTGGAATTTTTCTATGGAGCACACACTTGAATAACTAGAGAGTCTTCCTTATATACTCTTCCATGCCTTCTTATCCGTTGGCACCTTCCAAAGGAGTTTTTCCAATCTACTTGTTAGACAGAATCAATTAAGGAGATCTCGAGTTACTTAAGGAATGTGATGATAGTTCACAAATCTTGCTTGCCCATACAATCAGGATCTAGGTTTCCATAAGTAGAACCTTCCAAGTATACTTTGTCAATCAACAGATCCAATTACTCGTATTGATTTAAAAACGAATAATAGATCTTGAGATGCTATCTCCAGCCGTGAGAACTTCTTTAGCTGCTCGAATCAAAAACCTTAAAGAAATACTCAATTCTGGATAAGTCTTCTTCGTCGGTCTAGAAACTGTTAATGAGGGCATATTTTAAATCTTGAGTCTGGCGATCTTCAGACTTTGACGAAAGAGTCTGCAAATCTTCAGACTAGACTGATGGAAACGTTTTGTCAGCTTCAAAACAAGTAAGGAAGTTTTCTCCAACACAAGTCTTGGCGCTGTTGCGTTGCCGTTCTTTGTGAGCCAATTTTTGTGCTAATCGTGAGTTGCATTCTAATCCTTCATTAGTGGGCTAATGACACTTAGAGGTGTGTTAGTTAGCTAATTGGTGGATTAATTATGTTAATTAGGCTTAGGATGGCTTAGTTAGATTAAGTATATAGTTAGTAGTTAGTTAGTTTATTTAGTTTAGTTAGATGGATTAGTCAGAATTTAGTTAGTTTATTTAGTTAGTGTACTTAGATTAAATTAAATAGGATGGTTAGATTTGATTGTTATTTAGATTATTTAGTTTAGTTAGTTTAGGTTAATTCAATTAAATGCTTTAAATTTATTTATTTTGTAATTTATTTAATTTTCGATAATTTATTTAATTATTAATTATTTTATGGAAATTAGACCGGGATAGCCGGTGACCAGAATTTTGTGCTGATTGCAATGGTGTGTTCAGTTTCTGCAACTGGATGTTAATTTGTGCAAATTGAGTGCTGATTTGGAATTTTGAGTATTTAATTCCAAAATTTGTTAAATTCATTATTTATTCAAAAATCCTGGGTGTCGGGTTTTAGTGTCGGGTTTTAACACCAAAAATAGTTTTATATACTATATAAACCAGTGGGATTTTAAATTAGAGAATATCATTTTTCCTAGTGTGAATTGACCGTGTACCCACACACGACTATTTTACCGTGTATTTATAATACGAAGAAAATAGGCCAAGTTTAGTATTTTAATTGAGGCATTTGAGTGCAATGCACAGTGTCTTGGGCTGAGATTAATTGGTTGTGTGTTGGTTAAGAGAAACCGTCCTAGGCTGTTAAGCCGGACGTTACCCGTTCATTGGGACTCGGGTCGTAGTAGATTTTGGATCTACACCTCTTCGGGAAGATGTCGATTAAGAGACGTCACCGTGCTCAAAGGAGGTGAGACGATGCCGGCAATGCCAAAAGACCACCAAATTTAGAGTTGGTCGTACCCTTAAGGGGTGTAATTAACAATTTGAACGCATGATTGTTGAGTTTGATGCACCCAATTATGAGACCAAAACTGTGTGACATGGAATGGGACGTGTCATAACGATTTAGCCATATAATCAGGACCCTGGTGATTAATTGAATTGATGAGGTGTTCCAGTTGTTATGTGCATTGATTATATGCATTGCGATATGAATTGTATAGACGTGCGGGAAGAAAGGCGAGGCGAGGTAAGTTCTCTCGTGCCAATTGAGTGGTTGTGTGGTTAGGACACTTTTGGGTGTATTTCCCTCCTAATCGGGGCTTAGACCATGAACTTACCGAGATTTATATCTCACCCCGTCATGGGCTTAAAATTTTCAGGGCCGTAGAGGGAGGACTGAAGCCGAGCCGAGGTGACCGAAGAGTAGGTCGAGATAGGACAACCTCTTTTTGAGAACTAGTCTTTTGGTTATAGATTTGTATAAATGACTTAGTATGTTTATAAAAGTGTGGTTTGTTTGTGAATGTGATGTCCTGCTTTTCTATCCTGAGATAGTTACTATTAGGGGATTTGTTATTTGTTTCTGCATGTGCAATAAAATAAAAGGGTCGGCGACTCGTCTTGGGAAGTCGCAAAATTTTTATCAACCAGAGAGGGATGGGTATGCACTCGAGGATCGGGGCGTGACAACTCTTCTCTTAGACCTTGGAGCTACCAAGACTTGCCCAACGTGGTTTTATTGTTTGGCGAATGCCAAGCCTAAATGAGTTTGGGCAAGCACATTTCTTCTTGGGCTCTGGCTTGCCCCAACACTGTCATTTATTCTAAGAAAGTATAATAGTTTACAAAATCATAGGCCGGGCCAGGTAAGAATTTTGATGGTCGATATCTGACTTGGTCCGTCTAGACTCCCATTCAATAGTTTTATAGATAGTGAGTGTTGTTCTAGCCGAACAACTTTTTTTCACCTTATTACCCGAATTGTATGTCAAGTCCAAGTGCAATCTGATCCTTTTCGGATTAAGGCCCAAGAGTTTGGGCTGTTACCTTTTGAGGCCCACCATGCCAATGGCAGCTCATTCAATGCCTTTGAAGCATGGTGTCAGGGCTTAATCCTATTACAGTTGAAGAGCACCTAAAACATTTTGAAAATCTACGCGTAAAATCTTCCTATTCTTTTAAAATTTGAATTTTTTTTTCATACTACAAAATTTGAAGAAGGGGCATGTTTCGAGGAACTAACTAAGAATTCCTTCTCTTTTTTTTTTGCCTGCTTCTCTTCAGTATTAAATTAGGAACTCTACTAAGGGAAATACCTAAGCTCCGAGGTACCGCTATCACTTCACATGCAAAATGTCAATATTATTGACTTGTTCTTATTTGTAGCCTGCTTCAAATATTAAGATTTTTATTTTGTCAAAGAAATTAAGATTAGTTGATTGCAATGGATTGCTTTTATGTTGAAGTTTTGTTAAAGCCATTTTGCATTTTCCTTTTTTTCTCTGACAAGGGGAAAATTGCTCAAAAGTTATTTTAACCTTAGTAGATGATATCTCTCACTTATGATTCTGCTTATATAATTGATTTACATCTATATATTAGTCTATCAAGCAATGTTGTTGGGAAAATCAACCAATCTAAATCATTGGCCCCCAAATATGTAAGTATTCTTGAAACATTCATTATTTAACTTAGTCATATAAAATATCAATATATATTGTAAAGAAAAAAACAAGAAGATTCGTAACACTTTGTATAAAAGCAACTAACTTGGGCTAACTAGAAGATAACTACTTTGGCTAGAAGAAAGATTACAAGCTTGTCATTAACTAATTAGTGTGATTAATTATTGTTCTCACTATTTGATTGAGGGCTTTTGACTATTTAGGCCCTAAATGTTGAGGTTGCACGATATGTACCCACACCGATGTCGTCTAGCATGTATTTTCTTTCGGGGTGAAACATGATATTTCAAATAGTCGGCAAACGCAAAATATACTCATTCATTGAATAGGCTTGAGAAGAAAAAAAAGAGGAAAAGAAAAGAGAAAGAAGCGCACACATCGAGCCCAGCTCCACCCAGTTCAATGGTTGGAAATGTATGGGCGAGCTTTGACCAATGACCATTCTTTTGGAGCTTGGAGCTACCAAGGCTTGCCCAATATGGTTTTATTATTTAGCAAAAGCAATATCTGAACGAGCTGAGCAAGCAGTTTTCTTTTTGAGATCAAACTTGCTGCGGCGCTGCTATTCACATGAACAAAGTATAATATATTCCAAAATCATAGTTTAGGGTAAATATGAATTTTAATGCTTATATCTAACTTGGTCTATCTGGTCTCGCCTATTGCATGGTTCTATAATTAATTAAAGCGAAGTCCCAGCCAAATGACTTTCTTGAACTTATTACCTGAATTGTATGTCAAGTCTAATTGCAATGCCATCCATTGGGATTAAGGCCCAAGAGTTGGGCTATCTACGTTTTAATGCCTCTGAAAGTATGATGTTAGGATTTGGCACCGTTGCGTGGAATCCACATTAAACTTTGATTTTGTTATGCCATATAAACAATTACGAGAGTAATCAGACGAACAAATTTATATATATACTCACCCCAATGCAACCAAAAACAATAAGAAATACTAGGGTGCTGCCTCTTCCACATCTGAAAAAGAAGTGACCCTTTTCATGATTTTGTTTTTCCCAATTGACCCTTACGATTATGTTAATGCAGAACTATGGGGAAGCGTTGACCACTCGTGATGGTGGCGTAATTGTACAAGCTGATATTCCACAAATGCGAGGTCATGAGGATAATCCACGTGCAATGGTAGTGCCCGTATCTTTCCTCAATCGCGACAGTAGCTCTGGCAGCTTGGTGGGGTTATAGTGATGAGACTCGCCTACCTGAGACAACTGGGTTGCGAGATGTTTTGGATGACGATCTTCTCGCAATTTTAGATCAAAATACTTGGTGGCAGACGCGAGGCTTTCATGATGACTCAACAGAGCAACAGAGCATAATCTCCCTGGTCGCTCCTCTCCGCCTTTCCTTTACAACAAAGAAAAAGAAAATGTCCTCTGAGATGGTGTGAGAATTTAAATAGAAGAAAGATGAACTGTGAACTTTAACAACAACGTGCATTGAAATTTAGTTGTCATATTTGCCGACTCGAAAAAAAGGTTTACACCCTACTTTTGCATCTCTACAATGCCTGTTATTGAAAGGAAGAAGACTTTGAATATAGACCAGGATAATCAACATCAAGATACAGATAAATCTTATTTAGAGCATGTCGCCAAAAAATAAAATAAAAAATAGAGCATATAGAGCATATTGGTGCATCTACCAAAATTAATAGCTTTTTCATTTTTTGCTTTTGTCAAGTTGCAAAAGATGAAAACAACTACATCAGTTGCCTACCTCAACAGTGTTTGCATTTGACGCATTCAGGTCAAGGAGCTAGGGCATAAAAAACAGACATTTGGTAGAGAAGATACAGCAAACGATTAAATTGCAGAACAATATTAGTTTAAGAGCAACAATTTTTCATAATTCTCACACAAATCATAATGCATTCCCATTTACAAATTCTTTATGTGTCATCCAAGTGCAAAGATAAGCAATTTTTGGCCATCACACAAAAATCCAGATATATAATCTATATAGACAGGCACATTTGACGCATCATAATTCTGACACTACGAGCAAGTCCATGTGGTACTTTTTGTTCGAGGAATAGTCACTGGCTGTACCACGTTAACATTATAACCATTTCATTGTGTACTTCCTCGGTAAACAAAACAGAAGCAACCCAAATGTCAACATTTGACCTTCAACAGCTGGTTTATGGACATTCACGTGAAGCATGTCCATGGAAAAACATGAAAATTTTTAGCATTAAGTTGAGGAAGCGGAATGGAAATGGATCCTGGTGCAGCAGTAGCTAAATGACCAGTGTAAAAGAAAAGAAGTCCGAATCATTACCTGAAGAACAAAACTCAAGACAGTGGAGAGAAATCTTCCTGTTGGATCCAAACTAGATCAATCACAATCAGTGGGATTTCTTGGATGAGGTGCCAGTAGTTGCCGAAAAGAGAGGATCCATCCTTCAGAATCTCACATTGAATTATGGGGAATACTTTGAGGGAGGAGGGAAGCCATCCTCCGGCAAGTACCCAAAATTCAAGCTACTTACAAAATATAACTGTTTGAGAGATGGGGGATGGCCATGAAGACCACTTGATAGTCTTTCTACTCATATTTTCTCATCCAAAGAGAGATTAGAGAGGAAGGAAAAAAAAAGATTCCATACATCATACATCCTCTGCTGTTGATAGTCTTTCCATATTCCCCATATTTCTCGTCCAAAAATCTGGAACAGGACAATCGATTAGTCCTGAATAACAATTACCTTTCATGAGCAATGGACAACTATAAGAGTGATCGAACAAAAGTGAACAACCAAGACAAGAATTGCTTTATTATTGTCAGGAATTAGTGACAGTTTTGATAGTTTTTCCTTTGCTAAAAAACTCTTATGATTATGATAACTGACAAGAATGGGAGACCACTGATCACCGGTGGTGGTGACTTATTGGTACAGGCTGATATTCTACAAATGTGAGGTCAGGAGATCGAATGACTTGGTAGGGCCTTACAATGCTTAAGAATGATTGCCTACACCTGTTGTTATAACTGGAACACTCAAAATGCAGTAAACTTTAACCATAAATCACCTGATCCTGAAACTCACTTACACATATTAGAGAAGCTCATTTAGACTGTGTTGCCGGTAATGCAAGAGAGATAAGTCATGATTGGGTAGGCAAAGGCAGGGCACGTAGAGTAAACTTGAGCTAGGTTTTGTGAAAATTCACCATGATGGGTCTTATAGAAGGAACAAAACATGGCTGTTGTTAGGATAGTGGCCAGAGATGAAACGGGGGGGAGATGATTACCTGCAGGGGTGTCGCAATGCAAACTAGACCTGCAAAGAAAACTGAATTACTTGCTATTCGAAAGAGCAATGAAATAGCTAAAGAAAAAGCTGAACCAAGGCAGTAGGGGAGCTGAATGCAGCTGAGGTATACAAGGATATCATCAATTTTCCCAAGTTGTGCAATTAAAGACTAAAGGATGCTCCTGCCGGGATTCAAGAAGCTAAAGATCATTTTGCAGCTCTAAGTTTTAGTTGAATTTCACAAAAGGCAAATGCTTGTGCCCATTAGGTAGCTATGCCAAGTTTGGGATCTACATCCGCATCCCCATCCTTCTTATCACATTTGCTTATATCAACAGTGAGTTACTGGAGTAAAAAGAAAAAGCCACATCGAGGACACACACGACACACCCAAATGTCAGTCTTTGACCTCTAGTGGCTGGTTTCTGGAAATTCTATGAGAAACATCTCCTCGGGAAAAATCAATCCGTATTAAGTATCGAACTGAATTGATGCCTTCCAACCCAAAAACTGACCCTAATCCCAGAAAGCTGACTTTAGGTGGAACAACGAATTGCGGCAGACCTGAAGAAGGCAAAGTTGTCAACGGAGATAAATCCTTTGTCCGGGCTCGGGTATGATCAATTTTAGTTCACTGGATCCGAACACCAATGTAGATGAGAGGGATCTCTTGGATGAGGGGCCGATAGTCGCCAGTGAGTTTTGAGCATCAATCTTTCAAAATCTCGCATAGAAATATCTCCAGAATTTGGACAGATCATAGTCTTCCTTATTACTCCTTTCCCCCTTTCCCTGACAACAAAGAAAAAGAAAATGTGCTTTGAGATAGTGTGGGAATTTGAATAGAAGAAAGAGGAACCATGAACTTCAACAAATAACTCGGATATGAATGGCTTATGCTGTAGGCCTCATTCAAATTTAGTTGTCATATTTGCCAACTTGAAAACACCTGTTTTAAATCTTTTTTTTTTGGGTCTTTACTGTAGCTGCTACTTTTGGAAGTAAGAAAGCTTCTTTGATTGACTATTAATATAGACCTCGATTATTGACATAATAATACAGATTAATTTTTTAGAGCATGTCGCCAACAAAAAAAAAAAAAAAAAAAAAGCAGTTTAAAGCACATTAGTACTCCTACCAATAAAAATAGCTTTTTTTGTTTTCTTTCGTCAAGTTGCAACGGATGAACATAAGCACATCAGTTGCTTACCTCGGCACTGTTTGCATTTGATCCTCCTGAGAAATTTTGCCAAATAAAGATAATAGTGGGATATTCTGCAAAACAA
Organism: Eucalyptus grandis; assembly: GCF_016545825.1. Lineage (NCBI taxonomy): Eukaryota > Viridiplantae > Streptophyta > Magnoliopsida > Myrtales > Myrtaceae > Eucalyptus > Eucalyptus grandis. The sequence continues at coordinate 32,748,891 of NC_052617.1, read as the reverse complement.
TCACAGTTGAGACAATTCAGGTCACTGAACTAGGATATAGAAAATTTAAAAAAAAAAAGATATTTGGAAGAGAAAACATAACAAACACCAAAGTTGTGGAAAAATAACAATATAAGAGCAACAATTCTTCATGATTCTCACGCAAAGCGTAGTGTATTTCCATAAGTGGAGATATAAGCAATGTTTGGTCATCAATCAGTTCAAGATATATCATCAATACAGACAAGCACATATACGCAAATAATTCCAGCACTGTTAACAAGTCATGTAAGTATTATTTGTTTTGAGGAATAGTCACTTGTATCAAGCAATGGTTGGTTGGCTTGTTGTACCGCATTAGAATTATAACCATGTCATTGCTTGCCTCCTTGTCAAACAAAACAGAGCAACCCAAAAGTCAACATTGGACCTTCAGCAGCGGTTTGTGGAAATTTAGGTGAAGCTTGTCCACATGAACCTTTTAGCATCGGATTGAGGATTCATAATAGAAATGGATCCTGAAGCAGCAACGGTAACTAAAAAACAAGTGTGCAAGAAAGAAAGAAGTCCAAATCATTACCTGAAGAGCAAAATTAGAAATTGGATAGATATCTTCTTATTGGATCCGAACTCGATCGACTATGATGAGTGGGATTTCTTGGATGAGGTGCCCATAGTCGCCACTCAATTTTGAGCATCAATCTTTCAGAATTTGAAATTGAATTATGTCGGATACTTGGCGGAGGGAAAGAAGCCATCCTCTGGCATGTTCCAATAACCTATAAAATGTAGTTGTTCGAGAGTGGAGAGATGGCTGTGAAGACCACTTGATAATCTTTCCACATTCCTCATAGTTCTCATCCAAAGAGATGTAGAGATGAGGGAAACAGAATACTCCATGCTTCTTACATCCTCCACTGTTGATACTCTTTCCACATTCCTCGTATTTCTCACCCAAAAATCTGAAAGAGGACTATCAATTAGTTCTGAATAAAAATTACCTTTCATGCTTAGAGTGATCAGAACAAGATTATAGGCATACTCAATTGACAGCAACAAAAAATGAACAGGCATACCCTCTTGATGATTTTCTTTTTGTTTTTTTTTGCTGAAAAATTCTTGCGATTATGTTAACTCACAAGTATGGGAGACCACCAATCACCGGCGATGGTGACTTATTTGTATGCTGTGATAACTCCTAAGAATGATTGCCTACACTGTTGGCAAATCTAGAAAGCTCAAAATGCAATCACTTTTACCCATAAATCACGGATGCTGAAAATCACTTGTACAAGGTTAGAAAAGCTGTTTTGCGGTGTGTTTCAGTAAAAATGTAAGCTAGGTCATGATTGGGCTGATGCAAGGCACGGTGCATGGAGTAAACTGAGCTGGGTTTTGTTAAGATTAACTAAGACGGGTCTTACGTAACATGCCGTCGTTGGGATTGAGGCTAGAAATGAAACGGGGAGATGGTTGCCGGCGAGAGGAGGCTGAATTACTTGCTGGTCGAAAGAGCATTGCGGTGGCTAAAGAAAAAAAGTAGGCCAAGGCAATAGAAGAGATGGATGCAGCGGTGGCATACGAGGATATCATCAACTTCCTCAAGCGGCGCAATTGAAGACTAAAGGCTCTTCTAACAGT